>NC_051053.1:620000-632500 GCF_904848185.1 Acanthopagrus latus
ACAGACAGATAAAGAGAGATATATGCATAGACGGACAGATAGAGAGAGAGAGACAGACAGACAGACTGTGCTTGCCCAGCTGATCTCGGTTGCCACGGTGATCGTGTGGACCCCCCCCCCCCCCCCCCGCTAACGGACTGGGGACAGCTGTTTTCTCAACCCTTTCAGCCTCACATGCAGGACATCAAACTGGTGCTATATATTCAAAACCATACATGATAGCACCAAAATTTTTTCACGATCAAGCCAGAAATGCCTTAAAGAACACGCTCACCAAGTTTCGTGGTCCACGTGTCCGAAATGTGGTAACACGAGCGAGTTGAAAAAGGGTGCAGTTTGGAAAATCCTCTTCGCGATTAACATTGGAGTGAATGGAGGAAGTGAGAGCTACTCTGGTCGGTCAGAGGCAGATAATTCAAAAACCGTAAATCCGACCGAAAAAGCGGACGCATTGTGAGAGAGAAGACAAGTGTGGCTACAACTCTGGAAAATATCACTGTGTTTGAGCGTAATTTGTGGCCGGGATCGTCACGGAAAGAGAAAATTTCTGAGGTTTTTTTTGAGTCTCTCTCACTCTGTCAGTTGGTCTCCTGCACTCTGCTGCGCGAACATTCCGCCATACACACTCATTGAAAACCCTGAATTTTCCCCAAATCACTCATCATCGTTAAAGGGTCAGAGTTCAAAAACTATACATCGTAGGAAAAAAGTTCAAATACAACTTAAATAGTCGAGACTTGTGCCTACGTTTTAAAGTTGGAATGGTGTTTCTAGGGGCACGTATGCCAGAGCAGGAGGTGTTTGAATAACGTTGCAGATTTGCGACGTTTTTGACCCCGTCCCATTCATTCCTTATGGGAAATTTTTCGCAGTTTTTCGCGTCTTACGACGCGAAAAATTCGAATTTCAAAAATCTGAATGATAGCATACCGAGTCAGATCGAGACGCACGTTTTGATATATTTTTTGTTTGTGTGCGACAAACGGTGCGGGACTAGTTAGCTGCCAAAAACGAGCGGGAGGATGAAAAATATTATTATTATTATTATTATTAAGAAGAGGCGCGAGCAATAGTAATAGTGGGCTGTGCTCCGCACAGCCCACTATGGACACCCTATAGCAGAGCTATAGAGGTGTCCATAGTGGGCTTGCGAGCACAGCCCACTAATAACTAGAAAAATTGTATTTCCTGCGAAAATACAGTGTGAATGCTGAAGGCTGAAACGCTCTTGGAAATCTGCTGAACGTCCTGGCGAAATGTTGAAAAAGTCGAAAAGCCGGAAAAGTTGCAAAGTTAAAGGCCGAAAGAGCTTAAAAAGTTGAACATATTGATAGTTGAACAGTTCCATAGCTGCACAGGAAGCGGAATGGTTGAAGCAGTTGAAATTACAGAAAGATGAATATTTTAAGAAGATGAAGAGACAGGAAGGTTGAAGAGGGCTGAAAGAGTTTAAAAAGTGTAACAATTTCATAGCTGAACATGAAGTTGAATGTTTGAAGGAGTTGAAAAGGCAGGAAGATGAATATCTGAAAAGTTTGAAAAGCTGTAGCTTAAGAGGGCTGAACGAGCTTAAAAATGTGAAAAAAGACTGAAAAGGCCAAAAAGTTGTAGAGTAAGAGGGAAGAACGAGCTTAAAAAGGTGAGAGAGGGTTGAAAAGGTGAGAGGATAAAGGCATAAAGAGCTTAAAATGGTTGCACACATGCTGGAGCAGGAGCAGAGCCAAAGATGAAAATGTCCCCATAAGGATGAAAGGGAAAACGCCTGACAAACTCCTGCGATCTTTGAAAAAACTGTAATGGTTATGGTCAAAATATTTATTTAATGAGTAACAGGAGACATTGTTAGACGAAGTGATGTTGTTTATATTTCTGGAAAGAATATTTTAAAAAGATCAAAAGACAGAAAGTCCAATATCTGAAGAGGTTGAAAAGCTGTAGCTTAAGAGGGTAGAACGAGCTTAAAAAGGTGAAAAAAGACTGGAAAGGCAGAAAGATTGTAGAGTAAGAGGGCAGAAGGAGCCTAAAAAGGTGGAAAAAAGGTTGAAGAGGTGAAAGGATAAAGGCATAAAGAGCTTAAAATATTTGCACACATGCTGGAGCAGGAGCAGAGCCAAAGATGAAAATGTCGCCATAAGGATGAATGGGAAAACGCCTGACAAACTCCTGCGACTTTTGAAAAAACTGTAATGGTTATGGCCAAAATATTTATATATTATAAAGTTGGAATGGTGTCTCTAGCTCAAAGTATGAAGGACAGGAAGAGGTGCAAAGTCGATGACTTTGGAAGAGGATTTGAAGATTTTCCCAATTACTTCAGTGTTAAATTTTGTTTAGAAAAAGCCGAATTTCTAAAGAAGTTGAAAAGTTAAAAAGCAAAAAAGTACAAGGTTGGAATAGCTTAAAAAGTTGAACATTTTAATAGCTGAATGGCTTCTTTAGCTTAAAGTATGCAGAAGTTATAGCAGGATGAAATTTGAAAAATTCCCCATAAGGATGAATGGGAAAACGCCTCCCAAACGCCTCCGATTTGAAAGAAAACTGTAATGGTTGTAGCTGAAATATCTATATGGTGAGTGAGAGGAGGAGTTGCTGAACGCGGTCATGTTGTTTTTATTTCTGGAAAGTGAGAAATGAAGGCACAGAAGCGAGAGAGAGAAAAGGTACCGTCTGCTCTTCAGCAGAAATTTTGGCTCAAAATTAACATTGCGGCTTATGGAGGAACTGTTGGACTTCTTGTCGCTCTCGGGCTTCTAGATCCAAAACCGTAAGTCCCACATCTGAAATGAGACCATCAGATGAAAGCCCACAAGATTTCCTACATTTCTATGCATATATTGTCTATATCAAGTAAAAGATGTGGGAACCAAATCGAGCTGAAGAGAATTTTCCTCCCTTTTTTCCCAGCTGTTCTACACTCTGGGCTGCGGCAGTTGGTGCGCGCGCACTCTAGCTGACGCAATACACACCCATTATAAAATGAGAAGAGGAGCTAAAAATCCTTCAAACTCAAACTGCGATGATTTCAAAACCATACAAGATTTTAAAAAACTGAATACAGTGCAAACAGTTCAAGGTGTTGTGAGTATTTTAAAGTTTGAATGGTGTCTCTAGCTCAAGGTATGAGGGAGAAGAAGAGGTTGAAATTCGAGGAGTTTTGAAGAGGATTTGAAGCTTTTCCCATTTGCGGCAATGTTAATTTTTTTTTAAACAAAGCTTAATATTTGAAAAAGTTGAAAGGTTGAAAAGTTGAAAAGCACAAGGTTGAAAAAGCTTACAAAGCTGAACATTTTCATGTTTGAATGGTTTCTATAGCTGAAGGTATGCTGAAGTTATAGCAGAATGAAATTTGAAAAAATCCCCATAAGGATGAATGGGAAAAATTTAGCAGAAAAAGCTGAATATTTCCAAAAGTAGAAAAGGTAGAAAAAAGAAAAATACAAGCCATCATGTCCCAAAAAAGCTGAACATTTTGATGGTTGAATGGTTTTTATAGCAAAAAGTTTGTAGGAGGAGAAGCGAGCCAAAAAACGTACGGAAGAAGAATAATAATAAAAACTAGAAAAATTGTATTTCCTGCGAAAATACAGTGTGAATGCTGAAGGCTGAAACGCTCTTGGAAATCTGCTGAACGTCCTGGCGAAATGTTGAAAAAGTCGAAAAGCCAGAAAAGTTGCAAAGTTAAAGGCCGAAAGAGGTTAAAAAGTTGAACATATTGATAGTTGAACAGTTCCATAGCTGCACAGGAAGAGGAATGGTTGAAGCAGTTGAAATTACAGAAAGATGAATATTTTAAGAAGATGAAGAGACAGGAAGGTTGAAGACGGCTGAAAGAGTTTAAAAAGTGTAACAATTTCATAGCTGAACATGAAGTTGAATGTTTGAAGGTGTTGAAAAGGCAGGAAGATGAATATCTGAAAAGTTTGAAAAGCTGTAGCTTAAGAGGGCTGAACGAGCTTAAGAATGTGAAAAGAGATTGAAAAGGCCAAAAAGTTGCAGAGTAAGAGGGAAGAACGAGCTTAAAAAGGTGAGAAAGGGTTGAAAAGGTGAGAGGATAAAGGAAGAGAGAGCTTAAAATGGTTGCACACATGCTGGAGCAGGAGCAGAGCCAAAGATGAAAATGTCCCCATAAGGATGAATGGGAAAACGCCTGACAAACTCCTGCGATCTTTGAAAAAACTGTAATGGTTATGGTCAAAATATTTATTTAATGAGTAACAGGAGACATTGTTAAACGAAGTGATGTTGTTTATATTTCTGGAAAGAATATTTTAAAAAGATCAAAGGGCAGAAAGTCCAATATCTGAAGAGGTTGAAAAGCTGTATCTTAAGAGGGTAGAACGAGCTTAAAAAGGTTTAAAAAGACTGGAAAGGCAGAAAGATTGTAGCTGAATATGAAGTTGAATGTTTGAAGGAGCTGAAAAGGCAGGAAGATGAATATCTGAAACGGTTAAAAAGCTGTGGCTTAAGAGGGCTGAAAACGCTTTAAAAGGTGAAAAAATACTGGAAAGGCAGAAAAGTTGTAGAATAAGAGGGCAGAAAGAGCTTAAAAAGGTGAGAAAGGGTTGAAAAGGTGAGAGGATAAAGGAAGAAAGAGCTTAAAATGGTTGCACACATGCTGGAGCAGGAGCAGAGCCAAAGATGAAAATGTCCCCATAAGGATGAATGGGAAAACGCCTGACAAACTCCTGCTATCTTTGAAAAAACTGTAATGCTTATCGCAAAATATTTATATGATGAGTAACAGGAGACATTGCTGAACGATGTGATATCGTTTATATTTCTGTAAAGAATATTTTAAAAAGATGAAAAGGCAGAAAGTCCAATATCTGAGGTTGAAAAGCTGTAGAGTAAGAGGGGTGAAAGAGCTTAAAATGGGTGCACACGTGCTGGAGCAGCAGCAGAGCTGAAGATGACAATGCTCCCATGAGAATGAATGGGCAAACGCCTGCCAAACTGTGATGAATAACAGGAGAGATTACTGAACACGGTGATGTCCTTTAAATTTCTGTAAAGAATATTTTAATAAGATGAAAAAGGCAGAAAGATGAATATCTGAATAGGTTGAAAAGCTGTAGAGTAAGAGGGCTAAAAGAGCTTAAAAGAGTGGGAAGAAGCTAAAAAGCTAAAACATAACATATTATCTTTGTCTTTTGGCATTGGGTTAGACATTCACATTTTTGAGTGGAGGGGAAAGATCCATAGACTTGCCAGGTAGTGATGCACAGTCAGGGCTTCTGTGGTTCAGCACCACGGACAGCGGTGAGAAAGAGAGACCACAAGCATGCCCCAAAACAATTAAAACAAGGTGAGGGTGACCCGCTGTGTGATAGCGGAGTGGAGAGTCAGCAGCTGGATTTTGCAGACACGGTCAATATTAGTAGATGTATAGGCAAAAAACAACAAAAAAACAACAACCACGACCATTATTCATTTTTTTAATTACATTTGTGAGAAGTTATTATAATGAGGATTTTCACTTCCCCACAAACATGATAAATCCCTCCAAATAGTTATTACATTAGTGGGAAATCACATGTTACATTTGAAGTAGGCAGCGGCCATTACCTTTGTGGAAAATGTATTAAATTTGTGGGTTTATTACATTAAATGCTGGCTGCAAGGTTGAATGGTCTTAAAAAGCTGAAGATTTGTGAAGCCAAACGGTTTTTTTTAAATGTCCCCATAAGGATGAATGGGAAAACGCCTGCTAAAGATGAAAATGTCCCCATAAGGATGAATGGGGAAACACCTGACAAACTCCTGCAATCTTTGAAAAAATTGTAATGGTTATGGTCAAAATATTTATTTAATGAGTAACAGGAGACGTTAAACGAAGTGATGTTGTTTATATTTCTGGAAAGAATATTTTAAAAAGATCAAAAGGCAGAAAGTCCAATATCTGAAGAGGTTGAAAAGCTGTAGCTTAAGAGGGCAGAACGAGCTTAAAAAGGTGAAAAAAGACTGGAAAGGCAGAAAGATTGTAGAGTAAGAGGGCAGAAAGAGCTTAAAAAGGTGGAAAAAAGGTTGAAGAGGTGAAAGGATAAAGGCATAAAGAGCTTAAAATGTTTGCACACATGCTGGAGCAGGAGCAGAGCCAAAGATGAAAATGTCCCCATAAGGATGAATGGGAAAACGCCTGACAAACTCCTGCGACTTTTGAAAAAACTGTAATGGTTATGGCCAAAATATTTATATATTATAAAGTTGGAATGGTGTCTCTAGCTCAAAGTATGAAGGACAGGAAGAGGTGACTTTGGAAGAGGATTTGAAGATTTTCCCAATTACTTCAGTGTTAAATTTTGTTTAGAAAAAGCCGAATTTCTAAAGAAGTTGAAAAGTTAAAAAGCAAAAAATGGAATAGCTGAAAAAGTTGAACATTTTAATAGTTGAATGGCTTCTTTAGCTTAAAGTATGCAGAAGTTATAGCAGGATGAAATTTGAAAAATTCCCCATAAGGATGAATGGGAAAACGCCTCCCAAACGCCTCCGATTTGAAAGAAAACTGTAATGGTTGTAGCTGAAATATCTATATGGTGAGTGAGAGGAGGAGTTGCTGAACGCGGTCATGTTGTTTTTATTTCTGGAAAGTGAGAAATGAAGGCACAGAAGCGAGAGAGAGAAAAGGTACCGTCTGCTCTTCAGCAGAAATTTTGGCTCAAAATTAACATTGCGGCTTATGGAGGAACTGTTGGACTTCTTGTCGCTCTCGGGCTTCTAGATCCAAAACCGTAAGTCCCACATCTGAAATGAGACCATCAGATGAAAGCCCACAAGATTTCCTACATTTCTATGCATATATTGTCTATATCAAGTAAAAGATGTGGGAACCAAATCGAGCTGAAGAGAATTTTCCTCCCTTTTTTCCCAGCTGTTCTACACTCTGGGCTGCGGCAGTTGGTGCGCGCGCACTCTAGCTGACGCAATACACACCCATTATAAAATGAGAAGAGGAGCTAAAAATCCTTCAAACTCAAACTGCGATGATTTCAAAACCATACAAGATTTTAAAAAACTGAATACAGTGCAAACAGTTCAAGGTGTTGTGAGTATTTTAAAGTTTGAATGGTGTCTCTAGCTCAAGGTATGAGGGAGAAGAAGAGGTTGAAATTCGAGGAGTTTTGAAGAGGATTTGAAGCTTTTCCCATTTGCGGCAATGTTAATTTTTTTTTAAACAAAGCTTAATATTTGAAAAAGTTGAAAGGTTGAAAAGTTGAAAAGCACAAGGTTGAAAAAGCTTACAAAGCTGAACATTTTCATGTTTGAATGGTTTCTATAGCTGAAGGTATGCTGAAGTTATAGCAGAATGAAATTTGAAAAAATCCCCATAAGGATGAATGGGAAAAATTTAGCAGAAAAAGCTGAATATTTCCAAAAGTAGAAAAGGTAGAAAAAAGAAAAATACAAGCCATCATGTCCCAAAAAAGCTGAACATTTTGATGGTTGAATGGTTTTTATAGCAAAAAGTTTGTAGGAGGAGAAGCGAGCCAAAAAACGTACGGAAGAAGAATAATAATAACTAGAAAAATTGTATTTCCTGCGAAAATACAGTGTGAATGCTGAAGGCTGAAACGCTCTTGGAAATTTGCTGAACGTCCTGCCGAAATGTTGAAAAAGTCGAAAAGCCGGAAAAGTTGCAAAGTTGAAGGCCGAAAGAGCTTAAAAAGTTGAACATACTGATAGTTGAACAGTTCCATAGCTGAACAGGAAGCGGAATGGTTGAAGGAGTTGAAATGACAGAAAGATGAATATTTTAAGAAGATGAAGAGACAGGAAGGTTGAAGAGGGCTGAAAGGGTTTAAAAAGTGTAACAATTTCATAGCTGAAAATGAAGCTGAATGTTTGAAGGAGTTGAAAAGGCAGGAAAATGAATATCTGAAAAGGTTGAAAAGCTGTAGCTTAAGAGGGCTGAACGAGCTTAAAAATGTGAAAAAAGACTGAAAAGGCCAACAAGTTGTAGGGTAAGAGGGCAGAAAGAGCTTAAAAAGGTGAGAAAGGGTTGAAAAGGTGAAAGGATAAAGGATAAAGGAATAAAGAGCTTAAAATGGTTGCACACATGCTGGAGCAGGATCAGGAGCAGAGCCAAAGATGAAAATGTCCGCATAAGGATGAATGGGAAAACGTCTGACAAACTCCTGTGATCTTTGAAAAAACTGTAATGGTCATGGTCAAAATATTTATTTAATGAGTAACAGGAGACATTGTTAAACGAAGTGATGTTGTTTATATTTCTGGAAAGAATATTTTAAAAAGATCAAAAGGCAGAAAGTCCAATATCTGAAGAGGTTGAAAAGCTGTAGCTTAAGAGGGCAGAACGAGCTTAAAAAGATGAAAAAAGACTGGAAAGGCAGAAAGATTGTAGAGTAAGAGGGCAGAAAGAGCTTAAAAAGGTGGAAAAAAGGTTGAAGAGGTGAAAGGATAAAGGCATAAAGAGCTTAAAATTTTTGCACACATGCTGGAGCAGGAGCAGAGCCAAAGATGAAAATGTCCCCATAAGGATGAATGGGAAAACGCCTGACAAACTCCTGCGACTTTTGAAAAAACTGTAATGGTTATGGCCAAAATATTTTTATATTATAAAGTTGGAATGGTGTCTCTAGCTCAAAGTATGAAGGACAGGAAGAGGTGCAAAGTCGATGACTTTGGAAGAGGATTTGAAGATTTTCCCATTCACTTCAGTGTTAAATTTTGTTTAGAAAAAGCCGAATTTCTAAAGAAGTTGAAAAGTTAAAAAGCAAAAAAGTACAAGGTTGGAATAGCTTAAAAAGTTGAACATTTTAATAGTTGAATGGTTTCTTTAACTTAAAGTATGCAGAAGTTATAGCAGGATGAAATTTGAAAAATTCCCCATAAGGATGAATGGGAAAATGCCTCCCAAACGCCTCCGATTTGAAAGAAAACTGTAATGGTTGTAGCTGAAATATCTATATGGTGAGTGAGAAGAGGAGTTGCTGAACGCGGTCATGTTGTTTTTATTTCTGGAAAGTGAGAAATGAAGGCACAGAAGCGAGAGAGAGAAAAGGTACCATCTGCTCTTCAGCAGAAATTTTGGCTCAAAATTAACATTGCGGCTTATGGAGGAACTGTTGGACTTCTTGTCGCTCTCGGGCTTCTAGATCCAAAACCGTAAGTCCCACATCTGAAATAAGACCATCAGATGAAAGCCCACAAGATTTCCTACATTTCTATGCATATATTGTCTATGTCAATTAAAAGATGTGGGAACCAAATCGAGCTGAAGAGAATTTTTCTCCCTTTTTTCCCAGCTGTTCTACACTCTGGGCTGCGGCAGTTGGTGCGCGCTCACTCTAGCTGACGCAATACACACCCATTATAAAATGAGAAGAGGAGCTAAAAATCCTTCAAACTCAAACTGCGATGATTTCAAAACCATACAAGATTTAAAAAAACTGAATACAGTGCAAATAGTTCAAGGCGTTGTGAGTATTTTAAAGTTTGAATGGTGTCTCTAGCTCAAGGTATGAGGGAAAAGAAGAGGTTGAAAGTCGAGGAGTTTTGAAGAGGATTTGAAGCTTTTCCCATTTGCGGCAATGTTAAATTTTTTTTAAACAAAGCTTAATATTTGAAAAAGTTGAAAGGTTGAAAAGTTGAAAAGCACAAGGTTGAAAGGGCTTAAAAAGCTGAACATTTTCATGTTTGAATGGTTTCTATAGCTGAAGGTATGCTGAAGTTATAGCAGAATGAAATTTGAAAAAATCCCCATAAGGATAAATGGGAAAAATTTAGCAGAAAAAGCTGAATATTAGCAAAAGTATAAAAGGTAGAAAAAAGAAAAATAGATGCCATCATGTCCTAAAAAAGCTGAACATTTTGATGGTTGAATGGTTTCTGTAGCACAAAGTTTGTAGAAGGAGAAGCGAGCCAAAAAACGTACGGAAGAATAATAATAAATTCCAGAAGAACAATAGTGTGAATGCCTTCAGCATTCACACTAATAAATTCCAGAAGAACAATAGTGTGAATGCTGACTCAGCATTCACACTAATAAATTCCAGAAGAACAATAGTGTGAATGCCTTCAGCATTCACACTAACTAGACAATTCCCCGCCGGGGAATCGCGAGAGTGGGCTGTGCGCTTTGCCCAATGACGAAGAAACTATGAAAGCTAGAGCAAAAGCTGAATTCCACGTTGATAATTTGGACTTGTATCTACATTTTAAAGTTCGAATGGTGTTCCTAGGTCAATGTATGCCAGAGAGAGAGAGAGAGAGAGAGAGAGGCAGACAGACAGATAGACAGATAGAGAGAGAGAGAGAGACAGAGACAGACAGACAGATAGAGAGAGAGAGAGAGAGAGAGAGAGAGAGAGAGAGATATGTATAGACAGATAGATAGAGAGAGAGAGACAGATAGATAGAGAGAGAGAGAGAGAGAGAGACAGACAGACAGACAGAGACAGACAGACAGACAGAGAGAGAGAAACAGACCGATATATATAGAGAGAGAGATAGAGAGAGAGAGATAGACAGATAGAGACAGATAGAAAGATAGAGAGACAGAGAGACAGAGAGACAGAGAGAGACAGATAGAGAGAGAGACAGACAGACAGATAGAGATATATGTATAGAAAGACAGATAGAGAGAGAGAGATAGAAAGATAGAGAGAGAGAGACAGAGAGAGAGAAGGACAGACAGAGAGAGAGAGAGAGAGAGAGAGAGAGAGAGAGAGAGAGAGAGAGATAGAGAGACAGAGGCAGACAGACAGAGAGAGAGAGAGAAAGACAGAGAGATAGAGAGACAGGGAGAGACAGAGACAGAGACAGACAGATAGAGAGAGAGAGAGGCAGACAGATACAGACAGACAGAGACAGACAGATAGAGAGAGATAGAGAGAGACAGACAGTCAGATAGAGAGAGAGAGAGACAGACAGATAGAGACAGACAGATAAAGAGAGATATATGCATAGACAGACAGATAGACAGAGAGAGACAGACAGACTGTCTGTGCTTGCCCAGCTGATCTCGGTTGCCACGGTGATCGTGCTGACCCCCCCCCGCTAACGGACTGGGGACAGCTGTTTTCTCAGCCCTTTCAGCCTCACATGCAGGACATCAAACTGGTGCTATATATTCAAAACCACACATGATAGCACCAAAATTTTTTCACGATCAAGCCAGAAATGCCTTAAAGAACACGCTCACCAAGTTTCGTGGTCCTCGTATCCGAAATGTGGTAACACGAGCGAGTTGAAAAAGGGTGCAGTTTCGAAAATCCTCTTCGCGATTAACATTGGAGTGAATGGAGGAAGTGAGAGCTACTCTGGTCGGTCAGAGGCAGATAATTCAAAAACCATAAATCCCACCGAAAAAGCGGACACACTGTGAGAGAGAAGACAAGTGTGGCTACAACTCTGGAAAATATCACTGTTTTTGAGCATAATTTGTGGCCGGGATCGTCACGGAAAGAGAAAATTTCTGAGTGTTTTTTTGAGGCTCTCTCACTCTGTCAGTTGGTCTCCTGCACTCTGCTGCGCGAACATTCCGCCATACACACTCATTGAAAACCCTGAATTTTCCCGAAATCACTCATCGTCGTTAAAGGGTCAGAGTTCAAAAACTATACATCGTAGGAAAAAAGTTCAAATACAACTTAAATAGTCGAGACTTGTGCCTACGTTTTAAAGTTGGAATGGTGTTTCTAGGCGCACGTATGCCAGAGCAGGAGATGTTTGAATAACGTTGCAGATTTGCGACGTTTTTGACCCCGTCCCATTCATTCATTATGGGAAATTTTTCGCAGTTTTTCGCGTCTTACGACGCGAAAAATCAATATTTCAAAAATCTGAATGATAGCATACCGAGTCAGATCGAGACGCACGTTTTGATATATTTTTTGTTTGGGTGCGACAAACGGTGCGAGACGAGTTAAGTGCCAAAATCGGAAGGAGGATGAATAACTAGACAATTCCCCGCCGGGGAATCGCGAGAGTGGGCTGTGCGCTTTGTCCCGTGACGAAAAAGCAAACATGGTATCAGCAAAATTTCTCCACCATCAAGCGGGAATGGCCTTAATTAACACAGTCACCAAGTTTTGTGGTCCCACTTTGAGAAATGTGGCAATAGGAGCGAGTTAGAGAAGGGTGCAGTTTTGCAAATCCTCTTCCTGATTTACAATGGAGTTAATGGGACAGTTGAGACCTACTCTTGTTGGTTAGGGGCTGATAATTCTAAAACCGTGAATCCCACCGAGAAAATAGACACATTGGGAGAAAGAAGACAAGTGTGGCTACAACTCTGGAAAATTTCACTGTTTTTGAGTGAAATTTGTGGCTGGGAGCATCATCTAAAGAGAAAATTTCCCTTACCATCTTTCAAGGGCCAGCATTCAAAAACTACACAGTATAAGAAAAAAGTTGAACACACCTCTAATAAACAGGATTTGTGCCGACATTTTAAAGTTTGAATGGTGTTTCTAGGTGAATGTATGCCAGAGCAGGAGATGTTTGAAAAACGTTGCAGATTTGCGACATTTTTACAACGT
>NC_051053.1:640000-735000 GCF_904848185.1 Acanthopagrus latus
GTGTCCATAGTGGGCTGGCGAGCACAGCCCACTAATAAGAAGAGGCGCGAGCAATAGTAATAGTGGGCTGTGCTTCGCACAGCCCACTATGGACACCCTATAGCAGAGCTATAGAGGTGTCCATAGTGGGCTGGCGAGCACAGCCCACTAACTAGACAATTCCCCGCCGGGGAATCGCGAGAGTGGGCTGTGCGCTTTGCCCCGTGACGAAAAAGCAAACATGGCATCAGCAAAATTACTACACCATCAAGCGGGAATGGCCTTAAATAACACAGTCACCAAGTGTTGTGGTCCCACTTTGAGAAATGTGGCAATAGGAGCGAGTTAGAGAAGGGTGCAGTTTTGCAAATCCTCTTCCTGATTTACAATGGAGTTAATGGGACAGTTGAGACCTACTCTTGTTGGTTAGGGGCCGATAATTCAAAAACCATGAATCCCACTGAGAAAATAGACACATTGGGAGAAAGAAGACAAGTATGGCTACAACTCTGGAAAATTTCACTGTTTTTGAGTGAAATTTGTGGCTGGGAGCGTCATGTAAAGAGAAAATTTCCCTCAACATCTTTCAAGGGCCAGCATTCAAAAACTACACAGTATAGGAAAAAAGTTGAAGACACCTCTAATACACAGGATTTGTGCCGACATTTTAAAGTTTGAATGGTGTGTCTAGGGCAACGTATGCCAGAGCAGGAGATGTTTGAAAAATGTAGAAGATTTGCGACCTTTTTGACCTCGTCCCATTCATTCCTTATGGGAAATGTTTGGCAGTTTTTCACGTCTTACGTCGCGAAAAATTGATATTCTGAAAAACTGAATGATAGCATACCGAGTCAGATCGAACCGCACGTTTTGACGTATTGTTTGTTTGTGTGCGCTCAACGGTGTGGGACGAGTTAGCGACAGAAAAAAGAGCTCTCATTGTAAAGTGGATTGTAAAATAAACACTAGACAATTCCCCGCCGGGGAATCGCGAGAGTGGGCTGTGCGCTTTGCCCCGTGACGAAAATACTATGAAAGCTAAGGCAAAAGTATGCTATCATGTTGATAATTTTGACTTGTATGTACATTTTACAGTTTGAATGGTGTGTCTAGGTCAACGTATGCCAGAGAAGGAGATTTGCGATTTTTTTGACCTCGTCCACACATTCCTTATGAGAAATGTTTGGCAGTTTTTCGCGTCTTACGATGCGAATTATCTATATTCTGAAAAACTGAATGATGGCATACCGAGTCAGATCGAGCTGCACGTTGTGATCTATTGTTTGTTTGTGTGCACTCAGCGATGTGGGAAGAGTTAGCGACAGAAAAAAGGGAGAAAAGAGAGAAAAGAGAGAGAGACAGACAGATAGACTGAGAAAGACAGACAGATAGAGAGAGAGAGAAAGACAGAGACAGACAGACAGAGAGAGGGAGAGAGAGAGAGACAGATAGAGACAGACAGAGAGAGAGAGAGAGAGAGAGAGAGAGAGAGAGAGAGAGAGAGACAGACAGACAGACAGACAGACAGATAGAGACAGAAGACAGACAGATAGAGAGAGATATATGTATGCACAGACAGAGAGAGAGAGATAGGCAGGTAGAGAGAGAGAGAGATAGACAGGTAGAGAGAGACAGGTAGAGAGAGAGAGAGAGAGAGAGACAGACAGGTAGAGAGAGAGAGATAGACAGATAGAGAGAGAGAGAGACAGACAAATAAAGAGAGAGAGAGAGAGAGAGAGAGACAGACAAAGAGAGAGAGATAGAGGCAGACAGAAAGATAGAGAGAGAGAGAGAGAGAGAGAGAGAGACAGACAGACAGACAGACAGACAGAGAGAGAGAGAGAGAGACAAAGACAGAGACAGAGAAAGATAGAGAGAGATAGAGAGAGAGAGACAGACAGACTGTCTGTGCTTGCCCAGCTGATCTCGGTTGCCACGGTGATCGTTGCCGACCCCCCCCCCCCCTGCTCCCCGGTAACGGACTGGGACTGCTGTTTCTCAGCCCTTTCAGCCTCACATGCAGGACGTCAAACTGGTGCTACATATTCAAAACCATACATGATAGCAGCAAAATCTTTTCACGGTCAAGCCAGAAATGCCTTAAAGAGCACGCTCACCAAGTTTCATGGTCCTGGTGTCAGAAATGTGGAAATGCCAGCGAGTTGAAAGAGGGTGCAGTTTCGAAAATCCTCTTCCCGATTAACATTGGAGTAAATGGAGCCAGTGAGAGCTCCTCTGGTCGGTCAGAGGCAGATGATTCAAAAACCGTAAATCCGACCGAAAAAGCGGACACATTGTGAGAGAGAAGACAAGTGTGGCTACAACTCTGGAAAATATCACTGTTTTTGAGCGTAATTTGTGGCCGGGATCGTCACGGAAAGAGAAAATTTCTGAGGTTTTTTTTGAGTCTCTCTCACTCTGTCAGTTGGTCTACTGCACTCTGCTGCGCGAACATTCCGCCATACACACTCATTGAAAACCCTGAATTTTCCCCAAATCACTCATCATCGTTAAAGGGTCAGAGTTCAAAAACTATACATCGTAGGAAAAAAGTTCAAATACAACTTAAATAGACAACACCTGTGCCTACGTTTTAAAGTTGGAATGGTGTTTCTAGGCGAATGTATGCCCGAGCAGGAGATGTTTGAAAAACGTTGCAAATTTGCGACATTTTTGACCTCGTCCCATTCATTCCTTATGGGAAATTTTTCGCAGTTTTTCGCGTCTTACGACGCGAAAAATTCGTATTTCAAAAATCTGAATGATAGCATACCGAGTCAGATCGAGACGCACGTTTTGGTATATTTTTGTGTGGGTGCGACAAACGGTGCGGGACTAGTTAAGTGCCAAAAACGAGCGGGAGGATGAAAAATATTATTATTACTAGACAATTCCCCGCCGGGGAATCGCGAGAGTGGGCTGTGCGCTTTGCCCCGTGACGAACAAGCAAACATGGTATCAGCAAAATTTCTCCACCATCAAGCGGGAATGGCCTTAAAGAACACAGTCACCAAGTTTTGTGGTCCCACTTTGAGAAATGTGGCAATAGGAGAGAGTTAGAGAAGGGTGCAGTTTCACAAATCCTCTTCCCGATTTACAATGGAGTTTATGGGACAGTTGAGAGGTACTCTTGTTGGTTAGGGGCAGATAATTAAAAAACCGTGAATCCCACCGAGAAAATAGACACATTGGGAGAAAGAAGACAAGTGTGGCTACAACTCTGGAAAATTTCACTGTTTTTGAGTGAAATTTGTGGCTGGGAGCGTCATCTAAAGAGAAAATTTCCCTTACCATCTTTCAAGGGCCAGCATTCAAAAACTACACAGTATAAGAAAAAAGTTGAACACACCTCTAATAAACAGGATTTGTGCAGACATTTTAAAGTTTGAATGGTGTTTCTAGGTGAATGTATGCCAGAGCAGGAGATGTTTGAAAAACGTTGCAGATTTGCAACTTTTTTGACCTCGTCCCATTCATTCCTTATGGGAGATGTTTGGTAGTTTTTCGCGTCTTACGACGCGAAAAATTGATATTCTGGAAAACAGAATGATAGCATACCGAGTCAGATCGAGCCGCACGTTTTGATGTATTGTTTGTTTGTGTGCGCTCAACGGTGTGGGACGAGTTAGCGACAGAAAAACTGGCTCTCAATGTACAGTGGATTGTAAAATAAACAGAGAGATAGAGGGAGAGACAGACAGACAGACAGACAGACAGACAGACAAACAGATGGATAAAGAGAAACAGAGACAGACAGAGAGAAAGACAGAGACAGACAGATAGAGAGAGAGAGAGAGAGATAGAGAGAGAGGCAGACAGACAGATACAGAGATATATATATATATATATAGAGAGAGAGAGAGACAGACAGATAGATAGAGAGAGACAAACAGAAAGAGAGAGAGAGAGAGACAGACAGATAGATAGAAAGAGAGAGAGAGAAAGAGACAGACAGGTAGAGAGAGACAGAGACAGACAGATAAAGAGAGATAGACAGACAGACAGACAGACAGGTAGAAAGATAGAGAGAGAGAGAGAGAGAGAGAGAGACAGAAAGACAGATAGAGAGAGACAGACAGTCAGATAGAGAGAGAGAGAGAGACAGACAGATAGAGACAGACAGATAAAGAGAGACATATGCATAGACAGAAAGTTAGAGAGAGACAGAGACAGACAGAGAGAGAGAGAGAGCCAGACAGACAGACAGTTAGAAAGATAGAGAGAGAGAGAGAGAGAGACAGAAAGACAGATAGAGAGAGACAGACAGTCAGATAGAGAGAGAGAGAGACAGACAGATAGAGACAGACAGATAAAGAGAGACATATGCATAGACACCCAGATAGACAGAGAGACACCCACAGACTGTCTGTGCTTGCCCAGCTGATCTCGGTTGCCCCGGTGCCCGTGCTGACCCCACCCCCCCCCCCCCCCGCTAACGGACTGGCACGGCTGTTTCTCAGCCCTTTCAGCCTCACATGCAGGACATCAAACTGGTGCTATATTTTCAAAACCATACATGATAGCAGCAAATTTTTTTCACGATCAAGCCAGAAATGCCTTAAAGAACACGCTCACCAAGTTTCGTGGTCCTCGTGTCCGAAATGTGGTAACACGAGCGAGTTGAAAAAGGGTGCAGTTTTGAAAATCCTCTTCGCGATTAACATTGGAGTGAATGGAGGAAGTGAGAGCTACTCTGGTCGGTCAGAGGCAGATGATTCAAAAACCGTAAATCCGACCGAAAAAGCGGACACATTGTGAGAGAGAAGACAAGTGTGGCTAAAACTCTGGAAAATATCACTGTTTTTGAGCGTAATTTGTGGCCGGGATCGTCACGGAAAGAGAAAATTTCTGAGTGTTTTTTTGAGGCTCTCTCACTCTGTCAGTTGGTCTCCTGCACTCTGCTGCGCGAACATTCCGCCATACACACTCATTGAAAACCCTGAATTTTCCCGAAATCACTCATCGTCGTTAAAGGGTCAGAGTTCAAAAACTATACATCGTAGGAAAAAAGTTCAAATACAACTTAATTAGTCGAGACTTGTGCCTACGTTTTAAAGTTAGAATGGTGTTTCTAGGCGCACGTATGCCAGAGCAGGAGATGTTTGAATAACGTTGCAGATTTGTGACGTTTTTGACCCCGTCCCATTCATTCCTTATGGGAAATTTTTCGCAGTTTTTCGCGTCTTACGACGCGAAAAATTCGAATTTCAAAAATCTGAATGATAGCATACCGAGTCAGATCGAGACGCACGTTTTGATATATTTTTTGTTTGTGTGCGACAAACGGTGCGGGACTAGTTAGCTGCCGAAAAAGAGCGGGAGGATGAAAAATAATAAGAAGAAGAGGCGCGAGCAATAACAATAGTGGGCTGTGCTCCGCACAGCCCACTATGGACACCCTATAGCAGAGCTATAGAGGTGTCCATAGTGGGCTGGCGAGCACAGCCCACTAATTAAGAAGAGGCGCGAGCAATAGTAATAGTGGGCTGTGCTTCGCACAGCCCACTATGGACACCCTATAGCAGAGCTATAGAGGTGTCCATAGTGGGCTGGCGAGCACAGCCCACTAATAAGAAGAGGCGCGAGCAATAATAATAGTATAGCAGAGCTATAGAGGTGTCCATAGTGGGCTGGCGAGCACAGCCCACTAATAAGAAGAGGCGCGAGCAATAATAATAGTGGGTTAGGGTTATGGGTTATGGACACCCTATAGCAGAGCTATAGAGGTGTCCATAGTGGGCTGGCGAGCACAGCCCACTAACTAGACAATTCCCCGCCGGGGAATCGCGAGAGTGGGCTGTGCGCTTTGGCCCGTGACGAAAAAACTACGAAAGCTAAGGCTAAAGTATGATATCACGTGGATAATTTGGAGTTTTATCTACATTTTAAAGTTTGAATGGTGTGTCTAGGTCAACGTATGCCAGAGCAGGAGATGTTTGAAAAATGTTGAAGATTTGCGACTTTTTTTTACCTTGTCCCATTCATTCCTTATGGGAGATGTTTGGTAGTTTTTCGCGTCTTACGACACGAAAAATTGATATTCTGGAAAACTGAATGATAGCATACCGAGTCAGATCGAGCTGCACGTTTTGATGTATTGTTTGTTTGTGTGTGCTCAACGGTGTGGGACGAGTTAGCGACAGAAAAACTGGCTCTCAATGTACAGTGGATTGTAAAATAAACAGACAGATAGAGACAGAGACAGACAGGTAGAAAGAGAGACAAACAGATAGATGAAGAGAAACAGAGACAGACAGAGAGAAAGACAGAGACAGACAGAGAGAGAGAGAGAGAGAGAGAGAGAGAGAGAGAGAGAGGCAGACAGACAGATACAGAGATATATATATATAGAGAGAGAGAGACAGACAGATAGAGAGAGAGACAAACAGATAGAGAGAGAGAGAGACAGACAGACAGATAGAGAGAGAGAGACAGACAGACAGACAGATAGAAAGAGAGAGAGAGAAAGAGACAGACAGGTAGAGAGAGACAGAGACAGACAGATAGAGAGAGATAGACAGACAGAGAGAGAGAGAGACAGACAGACAGACAGGTAGAAAGAGAGAGAGAGAGACAGACAGACAGACAGGTAGAAAGAGAGAGAGAGAGAGAGACAGACAGACAGGTAGAAAGATAGAGAGAGAGAGAGAGAGAGACAGAAAGACACAGACAGATAGAGAGAGAGAGACAGACTGTCTGTGCTGGCCCAGCTGATCTCGGCTGCCACGGTGATCGTTGCCGACCACCCCCGGTAACGGACTGGTGCAGCTAATTTTTCAGCCCTTTCAGCCTCACACGTCAAACCGGTGCCATATCTTCAAAACCGTACATGATAGCAGCAAAATTTTTTCACGGTCAAGCCAGAAATGCCTTAAAGAACAAGCTCACCAAGTTTCGTGGTCCTCGTGTCAGAAATGTGGTAACGGGAGCGATCTCAAAAAGGGTGCAGTTTTGAAAAACCTCTTCCCGATTAACATTGGAGTGAATGGAGCCAGTGAGAGCTCCTCTGGTCGGTCAGAGGCAGATGATTCAAAAACCGTAAATCCGACCGAAAAAGTGGATGCATTGTGAGAGAGAAGACAAGTGTGGCTACAACTCTGGAAAATATCACTGTTTTTGAGCGTAATTTGTGGCCGGGATCGTCACGGAAACAGAAAATTTCTGAGGTTTTTTTTGAGTCTCTCTCACTCTGTCAGTTGGTCTCCTGCACTCTGCTGCACGAACATTCCGCCATACACACTCATTGAAAACCCTGAATTTTCCCGAAATCACTCATCGTCGTTAAAGGGTCAGAGTTCAAAAACTATACATCGTAGGAAAAAAGTTCAAATACAACTTAAGTAGTCGAGACTTGTGCCTACGTTTTAAAGTTAGAATGGTGTTTCTAGGCGAATTTATGCCCGAGCAGGAGATGTTTGAATAACGTTGCAGATTTGCGACATTTTTGACCTCGTCCCATTCATTCCTTATGGGAAATTTTTCGCAGTTTTTCGCGTCTTACGACGCGAAAAATTCGCATTTCAAAAATCTGAATGATAGCACACCGAGTCAGATCGAGACTCGTTGGGTGCGACAAATGGTGCAGGACTAGTTAAGTGCCAAAAAAGAGCGGGAGGATGAAAAATAATAATATTATTAAGAAGAGGCGCGAGCAATAGTAATAGTGGACACCCTATAGCAGAGCTATATAGGTGTCCATAGTGGGCTGGCGAGCACAGACCACTAACTAGACAATTCCCCGCCGGGGAATCGCGAGAGTGGGCTGTGCGCTTTGCCCCGGGTCGAAAAAACTATGAAAGCTAGAGCAAAAGTTGAATTCCACGTTGATAATTTGGACTTGTATCTACATTTTAAACTTCGAATGGTGTGTCCAGGTTAAAGTATGCCAGAAATGTCGATGTTTGAAAAACAAAGTTTCATTTTCTTCACTCAGCCCCATTCACTGTCAATGGGAAATGAGGATTTTCAATGCTATGATACTACAATGTAATGCTACAATGTGTTCATTTCACCACCTACCATATATTCTCAGCGTCTTCATCTTTTCATTGTCACAAACTAAAACTAAACTTGCAAATAATTAATAATTCAACAGGCATACACCGACATCTTGGAACAGAGATGATATAGATTTAAAAGACATAAATTAGTTACAGGTTCAAAAGACTGATGGAAACACTTGAAGTGAAAGTTGAGAATTAAAGGAAACATTACTTCCCTTATTGTTGCTGCAGTCCTCTGGAGGTCTTCTTCTTGTAGTCTGTATACATTTAGCCAGATTTAAAAGGCATACATTAGTTACAGGTTCAAAAGACTGATGGAAACATTTGAAGTGAAAGTTGAGAATTAAAGGAAACATTACTTTCCTTATTGTTGCTGCAGTCCTCTGGAGGTCTTCTTCTTGTAGTCTGTATAAATTTTGCCAGATTTAAAAGACATAAATTAGTTACAGGTTCAAAAGACTGATGTAAACATTTTAAGTGAAAGCTGAGAATTTAATGAAATATTACTTCCCTTATTTTCTTCTGGGTTGTTGTCTTTGCTGGAGAGAGGGTCCTTCTCACTGGATCATCCTAGAAAGACAATGACATCGAGTTAAATCACTCAATGCAAGTCAATCACTTAAAAAACAAAAAAAAAAAAAGAGACATACTTACTTTGTTATGCACCTGGTTTGACATGCAGCTTGGTCTGCATCTCTCTGACACTCCTACACTACATTAGCTAAGATTAGCGTAGCTAATGTAGTGACAACAACCCAGCAGAAAAAAAAAAATAAAAAATAAAAAAAAAAAAAAAATTACATTACATGAATAATAAAAAAACCCACATGATTCATTAAACATACATCCTTAAATTACATAATTACATGATCAATTATGTAAGCTTAGCTTAGCCAATGTAATTCTTACATGAGCTTAGCTATTACATTGCAGCTTACATCACATCTTACACATGCCATTCTCATCTAAATAGATGAGAACATCATGAGTTAAGATTTTACAATGTCAATAAATACATGATAAATATATTAAAAAAATGTTTAAAGGCATTTACAAAATTATTAATTACAAAACATTTAACACACTGGCCCGGTCATTCTCATCATCTCAAGAGATAATAACATGAAAAAAGTTGCTGACCCCATTCTAAAATAAATACATACATACACATTTACATTATACAATTAAACTATTTCCAGCCAAGACATGCCACTGCAACCACATACATATGAAAAACAATTACATAAGACTAAAACACACTAAAAGACTAAACAAGACCAAATAGTGAAATAAATGACATCAATCACTAGTGAGCAAATCTCCGAGTGCAAATGAAGCAAGCCCCCTGGTACCTGCCTAACTCCAAACTAAACCTAACTATCTTCTGAGACGTGCTGGGCTCGAGGCTTCTTTAAAGCAAAACTTCAGTAAACCTCAGCCAAATGACCAAGGCCCTGAAATGCTCGCCCCCACCAGAGAAACATGTCTCCACCCAGGATTGCCTCGAAAATAAAAAAGGCAAAATAACAAATAGTACACCGATGGAAGGACAGATTGCTCTGCCCAGCTGGCACACTCCCTAACTAACCAGGGAGATCAACCACAAACTGAAATCAGAAACACTCGGATGCTATACTCACCCGGAGAGGACCACAGCTCCTGGTACGCTGTAAAAACGTGGCACAACAGGTCTTGGACGTAACAGCTGGGGATAAGTCATTACTCAGTCAAAATACAATAAACTGGACTGTGGTAACTGTAATATGTTTGGAGAACACCTGATTGAAGACATTTATCAGGATGTGAAATGTAAATGTGATCAATCAGTGTGTTCTTTTCGGTTGTCGAATTTGCTACTAATTGAGTGTAACCTCTGGACTGAAACAAATCTTTGATACTTTTTTTTCCATTTAAAAGGTGGTCCTCATTAAAATCGCCACAAACAATGATGGGCTGGTGATTTAACATGTCCAATGAGTCCAAGAGGTTTTTCAAGTTTTGGAGAAAGATTCCCAGTTGAAAACTTGGCGGTTTGTACACAGTCGCTATTAGCACTTTGACTGGAGCCTCAATTTTAAGGACAACAAACTCCAAATCAGTGACCTGTTGCATGTACCTGCGAGGCTCTGCTTGCACAGTGTCTCTACAGTACATCGCAACTCCACCTCCCTCTTTTTTGGCCATGTTCACACAGCTGTTGTAAGACAGCTGTCTGCTACGTGTGAACATGGTGTACCCCTCCAATTGAAAAATTTCAGCTACAGAGGACCCTGACAAATGTGTCTCTGTAAGGCAAAGCACATCTGCTTGTTGGAGCTCGTGATGTGCTTTCAGGTCCACCATGTGACATGGCAGACCCTGCGTGTTGTGGTGGACAATTGTCAAAACCTTTGGCGTTTGTTGTATAGATTTCAAAAACGTTAACAATGGTCTACAGCTCTGGAAAGATGCATGAGGCATACTTTCCAGGGCTGTCTTGATCTTGGGGTCAGCATAAATTTTTTTCTCATCAAAGTCAAGGATGGTGAGACCTTGAAGCGAGGTCGTGCGGCTGAGCGCAACGTACGCCATACCAGGTTCAAAAACACGCTTCAGACACACAACCGCCGACGGCATGGTCATTCCTTGAACTTTGTGGGCCGTACAAGCAAAAGCTAATTTCATGGGGAACTGCCGTCGAACAACCCCTTTCTTGTTACTTAGGTTCTCCTCAGATCTTTCGATGTACACCGAGTCATCTGAGGGACCTAAGATTTTTTTGCGGTATCTCTGTCCTGCTGTAGGATTGTCCAGCAGGAGTCCAATCATCTTCACGCCTTCCGGTTCTCTAATTACAATGTTAGAAATGGTTCCAAATGTACCGTTAACAAGGCCGTCTTCCACATCTAAATTTCGGATCAACATAACGGCAATCGCATCCTTGTAGGAAGCAGTTACGATGTCGGCGTTGTGACGGTCTACCTCTTTGTTTGTGGCGTAGATGTGTAGACTCAGGGCTGGGCAATGCTGATTATCAGCCACTGCCTGTGTAAGCAAGAGCCTGTCTTCATCTAACAAAGAATCTTCCTTTTGCTTCACCCTGAGACGGTTCAAGAGTTCAGCAAAAGCTCGATCTTCTTTCTGTCGCATGATCTCTGTCAGGGTGACCATTTTGAAGTTATCCTTCCAGAGATCAAACTCAGTCTCCTCGTACACACACAGTGGCTTGGCTTTACCAAGGGGCGGCAGCTGATAAAAGTCACCTACAGCAAGGACAGACATGCCTCCAAATGGCTTCCGATTACCCCTGATCTGCTGAAATCGCCAATGCACGTAGGCAAATAGCTCTTTAGAGACCATGGATACCTCATCGATGATGAGAATCTCAGCGTTCGCCAGTGTTGCTCTGACTTCGTCGAGTGCATTCCCAAGACCTTGATAAGGTGGCTTCAAGGACCTTGGTAATTTGAGAATGGAGTGCAACGTGTTGCCTGATATGTTAAATGCTGCTGTACCTGTGAACGCGGTCAGCAGCACTGCGGGTTGGGACATGTCTGCGTGGTCCCGAAATCTCGGGAGCTCGCGCAGAATTCTCGTTGCCTCGTGGTGAATGCACTTAATCACATGCGATTTGCCACATCCAGCCCCTCCCGACAGGAAGTAATAAAATGGTTCTGGATTGTGGCCCCAGACTAGTTCAAAGCACCACTGTCGAACAGTGTAGAAAACGGAAGCCTGAGTTTCGTTCAGACTTTGGTACATTTTCCTAACAAAGTCTGGACTCAACGCTGGAGCATCTATTCTAGGCATAGAGCTCCCCTTTTCCTTCTTAGTGCCAAATTCTGGGACATCTTCACCGTTTTGCTCCTGATCGCAAGGTTCACATTCAGCCAGGCACTCCAGCCGGTCAACTTCAACTTCGGGCGCGAAAGAGTTCCAAGCATTCACGAGAGGACCGCACACCTGAAGCTGTTGAAACGCAGCTTCCATGTTTTTTCCTTGGCCCTCATAACGTTTTTTGTTGTGCCTCACTATTTCCTCTACTCTCATACCCCACTTGTCGCTACACTTATAAAACTCTTCATAAGTGGGGTACGCGTCATCTCTCAGATCGGCGTCGGATCGATGTGGGAGATAAAGTTTCAGCAATGTTCTATAAAACTTCTCTGGAGTTTTTTCCTCAGAGAAGCGAGTAAATCTAATGATTGCTGGTTTTCCTACGGTTCTCTTTAGAATAAATCCTTCATCGTTCAACAATGGAATGGCATTCGGGCTTTCCGTTTGCTGGCCGTAGACTACCCTGTAGTCTGACGCGAACTCGGCCAGGCACATACGTTCAAACTCTCGAGTGAGAGGTCTGTTGACGTATTTTTCAGGCAACCCCGACATCCATACATCCACTGATCCGGGTTCCATTCTTTCCAGTCTACTCATAGGGTGACTCATTTTCAGACCTTCCTCATCGGTCTGAATAAACACCACGGATCGGGAGCACTTCTTGAGGCGTAAGCTGCAGGTACGGGCTACAGCCTCTTGAGCGCTGACCTCTCTGTGTTTAGAGTAGGCCTGCATAATTTGTTTCATTTCGTCGCGCTTGTTAACATCAGATGTCTTTACATCCTTGATGACGTTCTTAAGGAATTCCGTCATCTCGTGCTCCGGTTTCGCTACATATGACATCATGTACATGATGCAGCTGTAGTCGTCTATGACGTACTGGATGTCCATGTTTGCGTTCCACGCTCTAAGCAAATCAGGATTGTAGGTATTAACCCAACAATCATTTGGATGGCGCCTCAGCATCACGACATGGGTGTTTGCCAGGCGCTGCGCGGCGGCAAAGTATTGCTCGTAAGTCAAGTTGCACTGGCAAAGCAAGTCTGTCAAACTGCTGAACGAAGCGCCTGGATCCATAAGCAGATCTCTAACTGGTTGGAGCGTTTGTTTAGCCAATTTTTGCCTTTCTGCGAGGGCCCTTTTCTGCTCCTCTATTTGCGCTTCGAAGTCTGCATCATCTTGATCCTCTTTTTGGTGGCAATTAATAGTGGGGGGCCTGGTGATGAATGTTTTGTCCATCGGTAGTTTTGGAAAGCCAAACCTGCAGGCTACATTTCCCTTCTTACAGGACTTTGAATGTTTCCTGCTGTGCACCTGAACCTCTGACACTATTTTGTGGAGTTCCGGATCTGTGTCAGGGTCGGGCATTTTGCAACTAATGTATCTATCTATAAATTCCATGACGTGTCTATCGGGGTCCTCTTCAAATTTTGGTGAATCTTTGATCCAAATGAGCATGTGGATGTGCGGGCTTCCCCTGGCTTGGAACTCAACGCGATAAAAATAATCTTCCACTTCACCAATCGTCATGAGAGCCTCTACTCTCTTTTCAAACATGCGCATTACTGTGATGGGGTTACTTCTCAGAATGTCACATTTTGATTTCCAATCCAAATCTGAAAACAGCCCTTGTTCACCTTGCTGAGCTTTGATGGCCTCTATGAACTCAGGCCATCTCATCTCAGCAGCGGAGAATGTGGCAAAAAATGTTGGTTTTCCAATTTGACGAACCATGGCATGCACATCTTTAAGCGTTTTATTCCAATAGGCTGGAGTGCCTCTAAGAGGCTGCATGAACCTGGTTGCGTCTTGGCTCATGATGTGCCGTTCTATCTCATCCTGGAGCATGACATTGTTAATCCTACGGCCGTCTTTGGTTTTCGACTTTCCTTTGCGCATTTGTATAGACATACTATTTGTCGCGAGGTGAGTCTCTGTAACAAACTGCGCAAAGAAAAGATAACTCTGGTCACTTGCAAAACGCGTATCTGCAGCAAAGAGCCTAGAATTAAAGTAGAGGCTCGGGGACAGGGAGACGGTTCTAGCTTCATCTAACGTGTTCTCTCCTGTCGGAAATTGTACAGGAAAAGCCATGGCCTCTAACTTGGGTATGGTGAAAAAACCAACTGGTTTGTTGCCTTGCGCGGGTGCAACGCTAAATACTCCGTCGCCATATGAAAGGATTTCCTGTGCAATGTCGGGGGGCTGCATGCAAGTGTCCAGGGAGAGGCCTGGTCTCAGCTCCTCCTGTTCTTCCTCATCTGCCTCTAACTGTCCCGGCTCGTTTTGGCTTTTAAAAATTTCTTCCAAATCGACATCCCCATCTTCTTCTGGGATGCTGGGTTCCTCTTCTTGTCCGAGCTCGTCTTCTTGTCTGGGTTCCTCTTCTTCGATGGGCTCCTCTTCTTCGAGCAGACAGTCAAAAGTTGCAGTCTCATCGATAAACACGTCTTTATATTCTGAATGTGTCTCTTTCAATTTCGCAAGACCAGCTAGCACATTCTTCATATTAACGTTGTAAAAGTGCTGGTAACCTTTGTATTTGATGTGCCTTTTCAATTTCACTTGAAGCAGCTGCGCTTCTGCTCTGGGCCTTGGGAGACTGTTGACGGTCGCTTCCACCTCTGATGGAACACACACAACAGCTCCGTGGACTGCTCTCTGTTGGCCTTTTGGCAGAGCAACAATTTTTGCAAATGGCAAGATTTTTGCAATCAGCTGCCTCTCAAGCACATTAAGTGCAGCCAATTCTGGGGGGATGGGCGCCAACTCCAAATTGTTTACCACTGCCATGGGTGGTATGCATCCTCTGCAAAGGTGGCTGTCGCAGGTGTAGCATATCCACTCATGCAGCCTCTCTTGTGGCACAGAGCAAGGGGTAGAGCAGTCACTGTCACAAAAGTGAACATAGTTTCCTGTCAAGCATGCTGCTGCGACTTTTGCGTGTTTACAATATTTTTGTCTTTTGCATTCTTTGACCTGATTAGGAAACATGGTTCTGTTACAAACGGTACAAATGTATGTGGGTCCATGTCTAATTGACTCACGAAAGGCAGCTATGGCTGCTTCCATCACCGGATCAATAAGGGGCTGGGGGCGGTGGAGCACAATTTGTCTGTATTTTCTCCTGATTCTAAGCGCTCTCTGCATCTTGTAAAATATGCTAAAGGCAGCATTTGTGGCCAATTTGGTTCCTCTCTGCTGGTTACAACGTTGATTAAAATGACGTCTAAATTCTGGATCACTGTGATATCTAAGATTGAAATCTTGCTTTTTCTTTTGGCTATAGCTTTGATCCGTGTTATACCTCTGAGACATGCCAAATTTTTGTCTGCTCCGAAACGCTGCATCTGACTGGTATCTATCTGTAATGTGTTTCTTTTGTCTGGTTCGGAACGTGGCATCTTCCTCGTATCTATCTCGAATGTGTTTCTTTTGTCTGGTGCGGAACGTGGCATCTTCCTTGTATTTCTTTGTAATGTAAGTCTTTCGTTGTTGCCTGAAAACAGCATCTTCCCTGTATCTTCGGACGACTTCTTCTTTCTTCTTATCTTGAACATTGTCATAGTAACGTTTGAAGGACAGTAATCGCTGTTTCTGATGGAGACTGTCTTGGGCATATCTTCTCCTTTGTGCTTGGAGCTTTTTTCTCCTAAATTCTGGACAGCTGCTGTATTTTTTCCTTTCATATTGGGCGTTTTTCCTTTTTTCTTCTTCACCAGAGAGTAATGCGTTTTGGTTTTTGCTGGCTTTCCGCATCGCTCTTCGTCGCTGTTGCTTTGGCAATTTTGTGAAATGTTCTTTTGCTGGTGGTGCAGGAGCCGTCTTGTGGACACGCTCTGCTGCTGGTGGTGCAGGAGCCGTCTTGTGGACACGCTCTGCTGCTGGTGGTGCAGGAGCCGTCTTGTGGACACGCTCTGCTGCTGGTGGTGCAGGAGCCGTCTTGTGGACACGCTCTGCTGCTGGTGGTGCAGGAGCCGTCTTGTGGACACGCTCTGCTGCTGGTGGTGCAGGAGCCGTCTTGTGGACACGCTCTGCTACTGGTGGGAGAGCTGTTCTGGATACACTGTGTGCCAGAGATGCCTGAGGGCGTTCTCCTGAACCAATGGCTTCAAATGACACTGGAACAAACTCATAACTGGCAGAAGGTCCACGATTTGCAAAGAGTTTGTGCAGGTGGTCAGCCAAGTCACTGATTTTTGAGAAAGTCTTCATAATTGCAGTTCCGTGGGGGTGAGGTAAGCCCATCACACTTCTTGAGTGTGAATCAAACACACCATACCTGCCTGAGTGGTCACGGAAAACTGCAATACACTCTGGACTTATTATGACTAAAGCCAGATTAACGTCACCTGACAGACACTCTAACTGTGTGGCAAGGGGCAGATACCAAGCCTGGCTTCCACAAGTCCACACCTGATTTCAGGCATGTGGACGTTACACATATCTGTGTCAGTCAGGACTTGTTTGGGCAGTTCTTCCACAGCGAGATGGTCACTGCGGAATCTTTTTTCCTGGATCAGCTGTTTTACACCTACATAAAGTGAACCTCCCTTTGCCAGCACTCTATCAAGGACAGCAGTGTTAAACTGACAGCCCTCGTTCAGATAAGCCAGAAAAGTCAGGGACATGCAGGTACACTGGTGGTTCCTGGAGAACTTCCTGTACCTCATGTCACTCTGACTATGACTAGCCCTAATACTAGCACTAAGCGGCACCTGAAATATAACAAATTATCATTATCATAAAGGATTTATTAGCATAATCATAAGCCTAGTTAAGATTATTAGTTGTAGTAATTAACCATTACATATACTGCAGTCATAGCAGAGTGACAGTTTAAGCAAATGTGACTAAAAACATTTTACCTACTGCAGCTTTAAATTAACTATCCGATTATACAATATCATTTCCACCAATTTTTCCTGATCAAATTACCATATAGATAATCTTACATATATACAAATGATTATTATTCTAATCATACTTGACTTGAACACATTACTAAACACAGATTATTCCATATTTCAAATTTAAATGTTTTGAGACCATCATAAACCTTTGTCACCCCTTGTCATCTTGACCAAAGTTTGAAGGAGGCTTTAAAGGACCTTTAACTCTGATACATCCCTTGTACGTGTGTCACACCATTTACACATGAAAACATTCATAAATAGTAATTAATTCCCTCCTTCATTTCCTTCCCTTCCTTTTGCATTTCAGTTCAAAGTAAACCACACTTTACCTCTAACAAACACTTTAAGCCCACAATAAACCCAAATGTAAATGTCCTTACCTCTTTAGAAGGGGAATGAGAGGTGGCAAGTCGGTCATCGATAATCCAGGGCCAGCAGGACGATGAGGGAACTGGTGTCCTGACGGTCTGTGATAAGTAATAACACCAGTTAATATCTAGACATGAGGCAACACAAAGCAGCAAGTTGATACAAGAAAAGTTTTCCAAATTTATTTCAATTACTCACTGACATTTGTGAACTGCAGCGAGAGATAATAGTAACAGAGATGTTAAATGAAACAGTTTAATGTAGTTACAGCATTTTACAGTAAACGTTCTGTGTGTGTCTGTTGTGGAGTAAATACCTTAACTGGGCGAGGAGAGTGACAGGCAGCTTTAATGGTCTGGGATGGTCCAACCGGTGAAGGGGTCTTCATCCTGGCCACCTGAGAACAAATAACAATTAGATGAAGACTTTAACGACATTATGAACTTTATTCAATAGGAATAATCTTTACCTTAGCAACCTGTGAACAGCAGGGGGTCGCCGGATCACCCAAACTACAGGACAACCTGACTGGAGGGGATCCAACCAGCTGCTGACACATGAGAACAAATATGTTAAACTTCACGCGTCTCAGTGAACACACTGTATGTTCTGAGTGAGAGTGTGTCTTGTGTCAGAGAGTAACATACGTTGGTAAGTTAATCCATCCGTGGTCCTGGACCGAGGAACCGGGCTGGAGGGGCCGTCGTCCTCCAGTCTCCGTGACAGCCTGGCTGGAGGGGATCCAACCTGCTGTTGACAGATGAGAACAAATATATAAAAATTCAGACAGAGTGGACAATGTAGTTATGTCTCCATGAAGACACTGTTTCAACTGTATACCCTGACTATGTGCGTCAGTTGTGTAACATACGTTGTTCACAGGAGACTGGTGGCGGGGGGGGCGTCTCTCCGTGGTCCTATGACGGCTGGCTGCCGCTGGGGAGGCCACCTGCACCGTCAAATAAAACATAGAACCAGTAACTGTCGGGAACAAGGGGAATTTTATAATACAGCTGAGAAGCGATGTCACACAATTTACCTTCTTGCGCGCTGGAGGAGACGGGACGTCCACCACGTCAGACAGCTGAGAAGGAGACACTTCCTCCATAGCAGAAAGGGTTGTGCAACTGAACCACCGTGGGTTCAGTGGAAGGAAGGACTCCTTCTCCTGTGGAAGACAAAACACCACAAAGACAAATGAATATTTGTTGGGTCAAATACACAAAGTTTAAATACTAACCAGTTAACTTGTTGTGAAAAAAAATAAAATAAAAAAAAATAAGTCACCTGCTGCTGAGCCACGCTGGCCGGACCAGGAACCTGCGGCTGGGAAAGCACATCACATATTTGATTAAATAGGTGCTTTTTAGTTATGACTGTGAACCCGTGAACCAAAATGTACACAAACACATGTAAAAGACACATAATATAATATCAAATAATAATAATAAAAAAAAAAACCCTACTAACCTTGCTGCTCTGACCAACGACCTTCCACTGGAAAGGGTTAGGAGACAGAGGAGCACGTCCCTCTCCCTTCACAACCAGCTTAGGAGAAACCTTCCTAAGCGGCTGTGAAGGAGTAGGAGACACCGGGGGAGGGGGAGGTGGTGGTGGTGTCTCGAGGAACTGCTCCGTGGAGGCCCACAGCAGCTGGGTGAGGATCCCCATCCCCTCACGGTCGCTCAGGTGAACCTACAGACATGACAATACAAATCCATTTACAGACAGTTTAACTTCAAAGGTAGCTCGTGTCGACTGTTTCATATAGACACAAGAAATTATAGCAAATTAGACCTTTTCTATCACACATATACTCTACTTACGCCGTCTCTGCTCCACAGATCCAAGCGCGTACGGGGGAAGTACTCCTCCGCAGAGAAGTACCTCAAACCTAAAAACATAAAAAAAAGTCATTACAATATTCACACATATATCACTAAGTTCATCACAGACATTTTTAAGTACATTTCTTTTACTTGTTTTAATTGACAAGATATTTTTTTGTTACTTACCCATACGAGCTGTCACGCGATGGTACGCATGGCGAAGGGCCCTCTGGTGCTCCTCGTCCTCGTTCAGGCGGGGGGGGGGAGTCCACCACAAAGACCTGTAGGAAACAAAATTTTAGAAAACACCAACTGACAGTTTCATTCAAAATCACACACACCAAAAGCTCATACAATTAATCTAATTTAAGTAGTCAGTGTACTTCTAGTGTTGTTTAACTACCAAGAATACAGGACAAGCGAGACATGAAATAAATGCTTACCTCCGGCCAGCGGCTACTCACAGCAGTGAGGAATCGGGCTTAATCAAAATTTTAGAGAACACCAATGACAGTTTCATTCAAAATCACACACACCACATTTAGTACACATTTTTTGAAAGTTCATACAATTAATCTTATTAAAGTAGTCAATGTACTTCTAGTGTTGTTTAACTACCAAGAATACAGGACAAACAACATGAAATGCTTGTCAAACTGACCTAAACCACCTAATGTAACGTAAACTAATCTAAGACAACCTAATATAATCTTATATATAAAATGAAATTTGATAAATAGATGAAGATGTGGTGATTGTGTGTGTGTAGGTGATGTGGTGATACTGCTCTGTGAAGGTTGAGGGCAATGGATGATGGTCACACTCAGCTGTCAGCGGTCACTCTCAGCACAGGAACCCTTTAATCTTATCAAAGACAATAGGCAATAAAAAGATAAATTACTAATAAATACTATAAATGATAATTAAAATACTATATCAATGTTGTACTACACAGTATCAAATAGTTTATTCCTAAGAACAAAGAATTACTATGACATGATAAATATAACACACAAGTTAACAATAACTTCATCAAATGTACGGGATTTTATCAACATCTGAATGCACATTTATTACCAAAAGCAAAAATAGTCATGTATGAAAATGCTTCCTTTTTCTATTTAATCAAGTTAGATTGTAAAAGTGTATGGTACATCTAAAGTATGATATTTATCTAACTACATAGAATTAGGCATTTAATCACATCTTATCACAAACAGGAGAAATGTGTTTTTCAGTAGACAGAAGGGAGTATCAAATACTAGTCACAATCTACAATTAGATATGAAATACACCTTTTAGCTTGTGTTAATATTCTTGTATGAAACCAGATAAAACAAACAAAAAAAATCCCAAAATAGTGAGTGTAATATCTCCAACTACAAATCTGACCCGTGTTAAGGATCTAAACATGACAGTACAGTTTGCACCCAGAGAGAAAAATGGCTGCCGTTTGCGCCGCGAGAGAACAAAGGCCAATGTTCACACAGTTAGCGTCTAGCTAATGGCTACCGTTCGCGCTGCGAGAGAACAAAGGCCAAGGTTCACGCAGTTAGCATCTAGCTAATGGCTACGGTTCGCGCCGCGAGAGAACAAAGGCGAGGGTTCGCGCAGTTAGCATCTAGCTAATGGCTATCCTTCGCGCTGCGAGAGAACAAAGACAAGGTTCGTGCAGTTAGCATCTAGCGCGGCCTAACATTTTAGCTTTTAGCTCAGTGATCTTATATATAAACAGATCGGCCTTATATAGAAACACATCGACCATAAACAATTAATCTTCCCAAAATCACGAGATAGTAATGTTTAGATTCAATTACCTCACTTTTGTTAAAGGTGTACGGATGTTAGCACAGTTAGCGCACTTAGCTTTTCACTCCGGTTAATGTTTCTTTACAGAAAAAGCAAAGTCACCGCTGTTGGCTTAGATCGTGGCCTAATGTTTTACATACCAGAGCCGAGTAGCGCCGTTAACTCGTCTTAATATTGTTGTATTTAAACAGACTGCCGGAGCCCCGTTACTGTTACCGAGACAGACATATTATATACTTGTGGACCCCTATAGCTTTGCTAACCGCTGTTGGCCTGGAGCTACCGGGCTCCGGGTAGCGGAGCTAACAGCTAATGGAGGTCCGTTAGCTGTTAGCTATCTGTGCACTTGACACTCTGCTGTTGGCCCGGAGCTACTGGGCTCCGGGTAGCGGAGCTAACAGCTAACGTTAGCTAACTGTGCACTTGACACTCCACTAACGGAGCTCCGTCAGTCTGTTTCAATACAACAATATTAAGACGAGCTAACGGCGCTACTCGGCTCCGCTATATAAAACATTAGGCCGCGCTCGAAGCCAACAGCGGTGACTTTGAGCCAAGTACCCCCGGATTAATATTGCTGAAACAGACCGATCATTAACAATTACATTCATTTTTTTTCCCAAAATCATGAGTTATCATGATCATGAGATAGATAGTAATGTCTAGCTTCAATAAAAGCCATTTTTATTAATGATTTCAGTATGCTAATATCAGACATAACAGGTACTTACCTACGATGAGGTCAAAGGGTATCGAGCAGAGCCGGATCAGTGGTTTTATATCCAAAAATAATGCACACACAACTGTCCAATCAGAGTTCTCCTGTGTTGTCTGTCATCTGTATCCGAGGTGATTTGTCCAATGAGATGGCTGATAATCTGTGCACTTGACACAGACTCCGGACGACCATACTTTGCTGCATCCATTATTTATATATATTTTTATGAATGTATTAGAATATAATACGGTAACAAAACATCAATGTTAATTAGAACACTTAATTAATAATGATATTAATTGACTGATGTTGAATTATTATGTTATATGTTATTAAATAACATAAAACAATATATGTTTTATTTATTTTGTTTGCGTATCATGATAAAATACATTAATGAAAATGTTACTATGAATTAATTAATATTATTGATAATATTAATACCTTAAAAGTGCTTTTCAACACAAATTTAAGACAGCATTCCAGTTTATTTTTTTCAGCTGATGGATTATGAAGGCTTTAATGAGTGAAAAGATAATCGTTAAATATAGTTTAAATGTTGGGATATATACTGTGTATGTGTGTTTGTGTGCATGTGTGTGTGTGTGTGTGTGTGTGTGTGTGTGTGTTTGTGTGTGTCTGTCTGTGTGTGTGTGTGTGTGTGTGTGTGTGTGTATTAAACTGACTCATTACTTAATCTGTCACTCTTTCTTCTTATTAGTGGTGCTGTGCTCCGCACAGCCCTCTATAGGCCCCTATTGCTTTGCTTTAGAGGGGTCCCATTTCCTCGTCCCATTCATTCCTTATGGGAAACTTTTCACAGTTTTTCGCAACTAGCGTCGCGAAAAATTAACATTCTTCAGAGTTGAATAACAGCATACTGAGTCTGGTCGAGCCGCAAGTTAAATGAATGAAAAATTAATCGTTAAATATAGTTTAAATGTTGGGAAATATACTGTGTCTGTATTTGTGTGCATGTCTGTCTGTCACTCTCTCTGTTGGCCCAGCTGATCTCGGTTGCCATGGTGATCGTTGCCGACCACCCCTGGTAACGGACTGGGACAGCTGATTTCTCAGCCCTTTCAGGCTCAAGGCCTTAAAGAACAAGCTCAATGGAGCCAGTGAGAGCTACTCTGGTCGGTCAGAGGCAGATAATTCAAAAACCGTAAATCCGACCGAAAAAGCGGACACATTGTGAGAGAGAAGACAAGTGTGGCTACAACTCTGGAACAACACAACACTGTTATTGAGTGTAATTTGTGGCCGGGATCGTCACGGAAGGAAAAATTTCTGAGTTTATTTTTGAGTCTCTCTCACTCTGTCAGTTGGTCTCCTGCACTCTGCTGTGCGAACATTCCGCCATACACACTCATTGAAAACCCTGAATTTTCCCCAAATCACTCATCATCGTTAAGGGGTCAGAGTTCAAAAACTATACATCGTAGGAAAAAAGTTCAAATACAACTTAAATAGTCGAGACTTGTGCCTACGTTTTAAAGTTTGAATGGTGTTTCTAGGCGTACATATGCCAGAGCAGGAGATGTTTGAAAAACGTTGCAGATTTGCAACGTTTTTGACCCCGTCCCATTCATTCCTTATGGGAAATTTTTCGCCGTTTTTCGCGAAGCCCACTATGGACACCCTATAGGTCTGCTATAGAGGTGTCCATAGTGGGCTGGCGAGCACAGCCCGCTAATAAATTCCAGAAGAACAATAGTTTATTATTATTATTATATATTATCATTATTATTATTAGTGTGAATGCCTTCAGCATTCACACTAATTAGCATCTGTTGGGATGTACACAGCAGCTAAGATCACCGTTGTGAGCTCTCTGGGCATGTAAAAGGGCCTACACTGTACAGTCAATACTTCCAGGTCAGGGAAGCAGTGTGTGTGTGTGTATGACTCTACTGCTTGTACAGCAGTCCTTAAGAACAAGAATACAGAGCCCCTCTCCTCTGCTCTCACCAGAGCTTTTATTCCTGTTGAAGCGGTGAATGGAGTGGCCGGTTAGCCGAATGGCCGAGTCCAGAAAGAGCGGGTGTAGCCAGGTTTCTGTGATGATCATCACACTGCAGTCATGGATGTTACGGTTGTTTGTCATCAGCAACTCCAGTTCGTCAGTTTTGTGGACAATGGACCTGGCATTTGTGATGAAGATGCTTATTAGCAGGGGTTTGTAGGGCTGTTTCCTTAGCCATGCTAGTAGGCTGCCCCCGCAGCCTCCGCTCTCTGCGCTGCCCTCGGCATCTCTCCGGCCTGACAACAATCCAGGGTGTGCCCGACGGTCTTGCTATGTCCAGTGGGATGTTGTGAAGCCGCTGGTAATCTATCGTAATGTCAACACGACACGAGAATCGCACCTTCCTCAGCATAGCTGTGTTATGCTTGGTCTAGGGAGCTGAGCCCAACATAAATAACCAACACCCAAACACGGTGTCAGTAAAGAGTATGTATGTACAAGTTATAAAGCATGGCTTCAGGGTGAGCCCGGGCCTAAAACAACAAACAAAACCAATCTAACCTCTGGAGCCCGAAATCTACCTAATCCCTACAGAAAAGAAAAGAAAAGAAAAAGACAAGTGCTGATACTGACTCCCCACTCTAATAAAAAAAACAGGAGAAAACAGAAGTAAAGAAAGGGCAGCTCAGCCCTACTGCTTCCCTAAGCATAGACATTCTTGCTCTGGTTTTAGCCAGGCACACGCACACTCGCAAACACTCCTGCACTTAGACAAACAAATACACTCTGAGGCTGTGTCTCAATTCAGGGTCTGCACACTTCAAGGACCCGCCCTTTGCAGTCTCCCTGAAGGAGTGTACTTTGGTGCGCCCTGCAGGCCCCGTCAACTTTTGTTAAATGGAACAATCTACCCTTTGGAGCATTTCCTAGTTGCGTCACCAGATGTTCCTGTCCCTACTATCACTATTTGTGCAGCCCAGGTCCGTGAAACTGGCAAGAAGAGTAAAGTTTGACTGTCAGATTTGTTCCGATTTGCAGGAATTCCTGATTTCCTTTTTGATTCCCCGCCACGTGGAGGAAGAGGAGAAGCGGCTGGTGTATCTGATTTATCTCCGGCTGAGAGGACCATGGAGAGGTAAACCTGTTATTGAACCCGCAGTAATGTTATCATTATTATCATTATTATCTAGCTAACAGTTTGGGGTAATTAACATACCAATACTTTGCGTTAATGCTGACATATAAACTGTTCATTGTCACATATGGTTTTATATTAATTTAAAGGCAATATTACTATTTAAAGTGTTAAAATTCTTGCCTCTTTCCTAAATCATTCTTAGTGACATTGCAGCCATTGATTGAGTCAGAACTGCAGACCCAGTTGATGGACGATGTGGTGGACAGAGGACACTGGACCCCCAAACACCCTGAGTACCGACCCAGATGATGTCCCACTGACACCATCCAGCCCAGCAGCACTGCAGGGACTCCTGCTCAGCCTGTTACTGTATATCATCTGTAACTGTTTAATATTGTTTTTAATCATAATTGTTTTTGTTAATAGTAAATAATAATCTGTAAATAGTTATTTATGCTGCAATTTTGTAAATAGTTGTAAATGTTAAGACCTTAAAGAAAACATTCAATCCCATGTTGTCCCTGAAAAGTAGCACTGCTGTTATAAATTGTACTTAAATTGTAAATACTAAATAGAATAGACAACATATAACAATAGAATAAAATATTTTATTACATGAATTACATAAAATGTACAATTATAAACAAATAACTTTAAAGAACTCATAAATGAACTAAATAACTGAAATAATGAAAGGATTGTCCTCTGGAGCAGAGAAGAGCCTCTCCATCCTCTGTGCAGCCTCATGTCCTCCTCCATCCTCCCTCCTCCTCTTCCTTCTGGGCCCTGGCTTTCCTCCTACTCCTCATCGTCTTGATCCTCCTCCTCCTGGTCACTTGGCCCTGGTGTGCCCTCAGGGACGGAGGCAGTTAGGACAGAGAGGGCAGTGGAAGGCCTCTGTCCTGACACCTCATCCATGAGGACAAACCAGGACCCAGTAGCAGTGTTGGGCATCCTGCTGACCCTCTCCTGTCCCTGGATATTAGCAATCCTAAGGCAGTGGCAATCAATTACATCAGCAATTTTCAGCAAATTATGTATAAACTTGCATGGGTAAAACAAATATAATTTAGTTTCCACATCATCATTCAAACCTGCTGCTACTTTGTACTTGTTCTTTTTTTCTGGCCTGCTGGTCCAAAAACTCTGTATTCGATATGCATTACCCCAAACCTATGTGAAGTGGTTAGCACACACATACAAGCTAACACGAACTGCAACCGGCACATTGCCATTAAAAAATGAAATGCAACCACTGTCTTTTCTGTTGTTCTGTAGCTGGGACAGAATATAGACACTGATGTTGATTTTTACAGCCAACAACAGAGCTATTTGCGTGTCCAACTTTGAGTGACGACATTGTGATACGCTGCTGTCTCACTGCTGGACACACTGAACAGGGATGAACGCCCCCCTCTCAGATATCTTCTATCACCACACAGAGGAGGTCGGCCTATGTAAATGACTCCTTTCGTTACATAACGAAAGGAGCTGAATCTGAACAGCCTGTAGGAGCGCCGTGTTACCAGTGGGTGGGCTGCAGAGACCATGCAGGAATCACTTGTTTTCCTCATTCTGGGAGTTGGCAGGCTCAGGGAGGACCAGCTTATATATGGATAAACCAGAGAAAATGTGTTTTTCGTAATATGGGACCTTTAAGGCTTTACTTCCAAAGGCATCACTCTGAGCATTACCAGCGTATTTTAACTGACATTGAGGTTTTAATGTCCCTTGAAGTTTAACAAATCTGGCATTGGATGTTCAAAGGAGCAAAACACGAGTTTAGACCCAATACTTACATTTAAATGCAAGATTTTCCACTTGAGGTCACCATTACTTATTAGGGTCCGGGCAGCTAAGCTGCCAGGACATTATTGTATTCCTAGGAATTCTTTCTTCTTCTTTCTTTCTTCCGAGGAAGTCATACTTCCCAAGGGCGAAAACTCACCCAACTTTACAGAAATGTCCGGCCCCATGCCAGATTTACTTAATTCCAAGGACATGTCAATATTCCTCCTGGGGGGGGGGCACAATAAGTGTTTAAATTTTAAAAATTGTACAAATACCTACAAAATCAACAGAACATGCTACAGTTTTTAAACTTTCACCAAACTGTAGCCCCAATCTGCTGAAACTTTAGTCCACTTAAACTCATTATAAATCATGAAGTCCATCACTCAGTTTTTTTCAAAACCTGTAAAACTTATAAAACCTATCTCCTCCTACAATTTTTGCTCAATTGTCACCAAACTTGCTAGAGAGCATCTTCAGACCGTCCTCCACAAAACTTGTTTCTCGGACTTTTGATTTATCAAAGATTAAGCCTACAGTGCATCAAAATGTTTGACTGTAAACAGCACTGTTAACATATACCATCAAATTCTTGCTAAATACATTTTGTATCTTCCTGAGAAAATGAGAATATTTTGAAGCCATGGTTGATGACGTTTGGCAAATATCAGAATTTTATCTCAAAAACTGAACTTTTGAGAACATTTTGAATTCTGCTCTCATGGGAACAACTGGAGTCAATGTAAGAGTGGCATTTTTAAACATCAGATGTTGTCTTATGAAGCAAAACACTAAGAGTTAAGAACAAATCACCACACTTAAACCTATCAAAAATCATGAAGTGCATCAGTCTTTTTTCAAAAACTGTAAAACTTCTGAAACCTGTGTCCTCTCTCCTCCTTTGATTTATCAAGAATTGAGCCTCAAAAACTGAATTTTTCACAGTATTTTACATTTTTCTTTCATGTGAACAATTGGAGTCAATGCAATAATGACTTGCTAAACATCAGTTGTTCACTTATGGAGCAAATCAATCATTTTTAGAAACAAATTACCAACATCTCCATGCTGCAATGTGTGTATTTTCAGATTTTTGTCTTGATAACTGAATTTTTTTACAGTGGTTTCAAATCTGCCTGCACAACAGTGAACCCAAGCATCTTTCAAAAGTCTCAAGTAACATACCAAATTGTTCTTACACTACAGTGCTTGATGGGGGATAAACAATTTTTTAAAAAGTCAATCAAACTCTAGCATTAAAAACACTGATGGTAGGCCGGCCGATGAACATGAGTTTACATGTTGCTTGAATCTGCGCAACACATCAGGTAAATTGGATGATTCCCAGTCCAGCCGTGGGGTATCCTGTAAACCTTGACTGAAAATCTGTAAAAGACTGTCTGTCATCCTGTCTTGTACTATATACTAACTATTTTTCACGCTTCTGCCTGAAAAACAGTGTCAGTCTAATGGCCGTTTGGTTCAGTGTGAACAAACAGGCTCTACCATCATTGTGTTAAGATTTTGAAATCTCTATGTGAAAAGGGCTTCAGAGTAAGGCTAGTCGTGTGAGAACTTCTGTGGAATCTATAATAACGCCCTCTTCACCCTCTGACTGTTTTTGCCAGTCCACCGCGATGGTGCAGCTGTGCAGCGAATGATTGTCTGTTTGCACGTCACTTGTGTTGCATTGTTCAATAACAAGCGTGACGACTTGGTATCCGTTTTAACATTTTTTATTTCTGAATATCTTCTTCACCGTTACAACTGTATATTTAACCTAGAGTGTCTCCCCCTAGTGTCCTGGCAACCTATTGGTCTTGAACTCATCAGGTCTAAACCCAAACCATATTACATTACACCACATCCCCCTTACTGAGAGCTGAAGAGAATATTAACTGTGGCTCCTAAAAGGTTCCTCTCACGTAAGATTATCACAATCCATATATTCTTTGAACCTCTAGACTTTTCTTTTGCATCTCCAAATAAACTCATATAACACTCTGTAACAGTGTGGTCTTTTACTTAAACAAACATTCAGACCCCATATCTAAACACAATTCAACCTTGGAGTTTTACATCATACACAGTTGTTCTTTTTTTTTTTTTTTTTCACATGCTTTTTTTTCCTCTTTCACAGGTTTAGTCTGTCCGGTCTCTTTATTTCTCTGCCTGACCTTGATCTCATGATGTCAGGTGTGTTTACAGACTTTGTGGGTGGTGGAGGAGTCTCTACACCTCCATCTGCTTCATGTGGCTGTTCAGGTTGTTGCTCACGCTCTGACCCTGACTCCGGCATTGGAATCAAGTGGCAACAATTCCGCTGCAGTGTCCCTTGTGGTCCCGTGACCTGGTATGATTGTGGACTGCTGTGTACAGATGTCACTTTACCTTCTTCCGCTGCATCGGAAATCCAGATGTTGTCTCCAGGTGACAGCTTACCCCGATCTCGTGCTCTGTGTCTGCTGTTGAAGCACTTTGCACCTGCCCATCTCTTCTCCCTCTCTTTCTGCTGAAGCACTTGAAGGTCTGGAAGCGCTGGACGCAACCTCTCAGGCAGGATAGGCAGTGTAGTGCGCAGGCGCCGTCCCATGAGCAATTCAGCAGGGCTGTAACCATTACTCAGGGGTGTCGCTCTGTAAGCTAACAGGGCTCGGTAGGGGTCTCTGGTCTTCTTAAGCAAGAGTTTGACGGTTTGAACCGCACGTTCGGCTTCGTCGTTACTCTGCGGATATTTAGGACTGCTTGTTATATGCTCAAAGCAATAGTCAGTTGCAAACGCCTTCATCTCATGTGCAGAGAACTGTGGACCGTTGTCACTTACAAGGGTCTCAGGAATACCGTGGCGTGCGAACATTGACTTGAGATGAACAATAACGTCCATAGATCTTGTAGGGCTGAGCTGAGCTATCTCTACGTATCGTGAGAAGTAATCGACCACTAAAAGGTAAGTCTTTTCTTTCAAACTGAAAAGGTCCGCCCCTAGTTTTTGCCAAGGCCTATCTGGAAGTATGGTTGGCATCAGGGGCTCTTTTGGATTAACTCTCTCTTTTATGCATTCTCTGCATTTGAGCACCAGCTCCCGTATCTGATTGCTCAGTCCAGGCCACCATACAGTCTGACTAGCCCTCTCCCTGCATTTCACTACCCCCTGGTGGCCCTCGTGAATTTTCTCAAGAACATCGTCTCTCATGTTCGCAGGTATGACTAACCTTGAGCCACGCAGGAGTAGTCCATTATGCACACTCAAAGCTGCTCTCTCGTGCCAGTAGTGTTTGACGGGCCCTTGCAACTGGTTCCTGTCAGGCCATCCCTCCACACAGTATCGCATGACTTGTGTGCAGACACTATCATCCTGTAGCTGTTCACGGAGCTCTGTCAGGTACCTGCCGCTGGTCGGGAGGTTGTCCAGCAAAGACTCCACATAGATATTTGTGTCCTCCATTAAGTCATTGTCACTTCTGGTCACTGCATTTTTCAGTGGAGAACGTGAGAGAGTATCAGCGGAGGTGAGGCTTTTCCCAGGTGTATGGAAGATGGAGTAGGAGTACCTCATTAGGCGCATCCTGAACCTCTGTATTCGTGGTGGCAAAGCATCCAGAGCCTGACCTCCAAGCAAGCTCACCAGAGGTTTATGGTCAGTTTCGAGCTCAAAGTGTAGTCCTAGAATGAAATCGCTAAATCTCTCGCAGGCCCATGTCAACGCTAATGCTTCTTTCTCTAGCTGGGCATATCGCTGTTCTGTTTCCGTCAGCGACCTGGAAGCATACGCGACTGGTAACCACACCTCTGCCTTCTTCTGCAACAATACCGCCCCCAGCCCATAGGATGAGGCATCTGCCGATATCTTAAGAGAGCTGTTGGGGTCGTACAGTTGGAGAACTGGCGCAGAGGTCAGCTCGAGTTTCAGACTGCAGAACGCTTTTTGCTGGTTGTGTCCCCAGTACCACATGTTCTTCTTAGACAGGAGTTCTCTTAGCGGTTTGTCCTTCTCAGACAGGTTTGGGATGAACTTTCCAAGCTGGTTCACCATTCCAAGGAAGCTCCTCAGCTCACTTATGTTGGTTGGTTCTCTCATGTCTTGTACGGCTTTTGTTTTTTTCAGGATCAGGTTTCACCCCGTCTGCTGAGATGATGTGCCCTAAGAACTTCACCTCTCGTCTCCCAAACTCGCACTTTGCCATGTTCAGCGTGACACCTGCCTTTTCAGCTCGCTCCAGGACTGCATGTACTCTGGCATCATGCTGCTCCTTTGTAGCTCCCCAGATGAGGATGTCGTCCACATGGCAGACAACACCATCCAGGCCTGCCGTGACTTCTGATGTCATCCTATTCTGGAAGTGCTCTGGGGCGGAGCTTATTCCAAAAGGTAGCCTGTTGAAGTGGTAACGCCCAAATGGCGTAATAAAGGTGGTGTAGAGGGCAGATTCTTTCGACAGTGGTATCTGCCAAAAGCCCATGTTTGCGTCGAGCTTTGAGAAGTACTGGGCCCCTGTGAGCATGCCTAGGGTGTGTTCAACAGACGGCAAAATGAACTTTTCCCTGCACACTGACTGGTTCAAAGGTGTCATATCCACGCAGATTCGGACTTCGTCTTTATTCTTTTTAGGAGCTACAACCATGCCACAACACCACTCTGTTGGTGCCTCGACACGGCTGATGACACCAAGCTTTTCCATTCGCTCTAACTCCTGCTTCACCTTCCCCATGAGAGGCAGTGGTACTCGCCGTGGTACTTTAAGAGAGAAAGGCTTGGCATCCAGCTTGAGTTTTATAGTGTAGGGCTTCTGGACCAACCCAAGTCCGTCACAGAGCTTAGGATACGCCGTTCTTACTGTCTCTTGGTCTATAGCGTCCACTCTAGCTACCAGTTTAAGTCTTACTGAAGCTGGCCTGCTCAATAGACCCATGTGCAGATCTTTGACGACGTAGATTTTCTCTGTAATGCTCCTGTCTTTGTATGTGAGTGTTTCGGTGGCTGACCCCAGGACTGTCAGTTTCACACCACCAGGACCATACAGCTGTTTCAGGGCTCCGCTTAGCTCTTTATCTCCATGCATGTGAGTTTTGTAGATTTGCTCGGGTATGGCTGTTACATCGGCGCCAGTATCTATTTTAAAAGTTACTTTGCTGCCTCTTAAAGCTACATCAGCTGTCCATGGCTCTTCACCGGAAGACACCACTCCTAGGAACAATCCATCCATGAATGATCCATCTGTGTCCTCTGAGCTCATTCACTGTGCCGGCTAGTCTACACACTCTCCCATAGTGTCCTCGTTTGCCACAGTTGTGGCATTCAGCAGTCTTTGCTGGACACTGAACAGCAGGATGAGGTGGTGATTTTCCACATCTGTGACATGCTTTATGTTCTGTTGCAGTCTGCGCCATTTTCTTATTTTTTTGATTTCCCTGAGACTGTCCTTTTGCTTTAAATTGTTTTGCATTTGGCGCTTTTCCTTTGTTTTTGTGCAATGCATCTACGGCTACTTTACTAGCAGTGCTCAACTCTCCCCTCAAGTCGGTCTGCTGCCGCTTTACTTCCTCTGACTGCCTAGCCATTGTAATCGCCTTGGTGAGAGTGAGTTCCCGGTCGAGCTACATTTTCTCAGACAGTGTGGAATCTTTAAGTCCAACCACCAAGCGATCTCTCAAAAGTTCGTCATGCAGTTCACCATACTCACAGCGCATAAAGTGACGTGAGGAATGCATCCACTGTTTCTGAAGGCTGCTGCACTCTTTTATTAAACTTGGCCCGTTCGTAAATCACATTTTTCTTTGGAACGAAATATTTATCGAATCCTGTCTTCACTGCATCGTATTGCTGACGCTGCTCATTAGTAAGCACTAACCCTCGTAGCACGTCGTCGGCCTCATCCCCCATGCAGTAGACTAATGTGTTCACTTGGTTAGCCTCAGTGGAGTTATTTAGGTTACTTGCCAGTCTGAAACGCTCAAACCGTCGAATCCATTTCTGCCATTCGTGTGGTTTAGCGAAGTCAAAAGCTTCCGGAGGCTTGATGGTAAATGTTGCTGTGGGGATAGCGTTAGCGTTAGCAGCTCCTTGCCCGCCAGGCGCAACAGGTGCTTGCTCGTCTTCCATGCTTAACGGTAACTTTTCTCTTTTCTTTCTCTTTCATCGTCGCTTACGGGATCTTGACATTGCACGCTGTCCCAAGTCCGCAGCTTAATGTCCCCGCTTCTGACACCATGTTGCATTGTTCAATAACAAGCGTGACGACTTGGTATCCGTTTTAACATTTTTTATTTCTGAATATCTTCTTCACCGTTACAACTGTATATTTAACCTAGAGTGTCTCCCCCTAGTGTCCTGGCAACCTATTGGTCTTGAACTCATCAGGTCTAAACCCAAACCATATTACATTACACCACAACTTGCAGCAAAGCAGGTTAAAGTGAGGCAAAGCTGTGGGAATTGATGACAATGCTAACCTATAGAAATGCGCTTTTAGCAATTGTTTAAAACAGAACACAGATTCTAAAGATCTGATCAATTGAGGAAGGCTGTTCCACAGTTTTTGAGGTCTCCGGATTTGAAATGTGAGCGAGAGACTAATAAAAATCCCTGATCACATTACTGCAGAGGACAGACATTTGAAAAGGGGCTCTGTAATTCTGTTATCTGTGCCACACCATGCAGAGCCTTATATAAGATTAATACAATTTTGAAACTGATTCAGAGCTTTACTGGTAGCTAACGAAGAGAGGTGAGAATTGGGATGATATGTGACTGATGACCAGTATTTGTTAACAACCAGTGGTATATAAAGTACTGACATGCTATACTTCAGTAAAAGTAAAGATCCCTTACTTGAAAATGACTCTGGTAAAAGTAAAAGTTACCCATGACAAAATTACTTGAGTAAAACTCTAAAAGTAGCTTACATCAAATGTACTTCAGTATCAAAAGTATTTGTCAGGTATCAAAATCTACTAAGTATCAAAAGTAAAAGTACACTGTAAAACCTAACAGTACATGTTAATAAAAGAATAAAGTTAATGTAACTCAAACTCTGAAAAAAGTTAGAGTCACTCATTTCCATGAATTAAACTAACTCAAAAATGAAATGTTGTGGTAACAACTCAGTTGCTTTGAGTACACTTAAAGTTTTGGAGCATTTAAGTGTTGGTAATGTAATTCCATTTCATTCCACTCACTCATTTTCTATAAGCTGTGTTTATTTTTAAAAAAATAAGTCCTGATCTGCCATTTAGTATTCAATTGTTATTTGGGTTCAGAAATCAGTTTATTGTGAACAAGTAAACCAGAATGCATAAAAAATAAGCTCTCATAAATCTGTCAAGCTATTATATTTTTTGTAAAAAAAAAAAAAAAAAATTATATACACATTTGTCAAATAGGTTAAATACATTTTAAGAAACTGGCAGATATATCCAAATGAATTGCCCACCATAACTCGATACACTCTTTAGTTGGAGTTTTTTCAGCTCTAGTTTTTTCACTGTGTCCTAATGTGAAGCGCTCGGACTCAACCTTTTCTGCACTCAATGTGTTTGCAACGTTTGCACACGGCACCAACGCCACTCCGCCACCAACTTCAACCTGACAAGAACCCGTGCAAACGGAGCGGGAGGCAGGAAAACGTCGCTGCGTTGCTCACGAAGCCTGATGTGTAACCTGCCGCGTGTCCTAACGTGGGTTTCACAGTGCACAGCTTGTGTCTCTCCTCCTGACGAGGTGACGTTGTCGTCATTTTCTTGCTGATTTTGTACGAGTTTTACTTTTTTTTTCCTTTTACTTCAGCGAGCTGTTTTTTATCGGACTGTCTGGATTGAAAAAGCAGAACGTGCGCGCTGGAGTGAGGGTAAGTTAACGTTAGCTAACACTTTTCAAATGTTATGTACTAACGGTTAACGTTAGCTAGCACACAACGTGGTTTAAAAAATAACCGTCGTGCTTTGTGTTTTTGCAGTTAAATTCGTGGAAGAAAGGCGGCTGCGTATATCTGTTCAACTGCTGTTAGCTACAGTGAATTTAGCGGGAACCTCGACTCCATTTTCTGCTTTCCATAACGTCTCCGCTCTGCTGGCTGATAAAAGTCAATTCATTTTGGTCAGTGAGAAAAGTACATTTCTGCAGTGGACAGAAAACGTGTTTATTGAGCAAACTTGTAAGAAAATATGTGGAAATGTAAATTATGTGAGTTTTCTTGTTGCTTGAAAATACAGTTATTGAGACATTACAGGCTCTACCATGGGCAGTATTCTACGGTTTCCCCATTGCCTTGCCTGTATACCAGTTGCATGTGCACATTTACCACTTTTAATTCACTGAAGGTTCATTTGTCCAGAAATCATTCTGCTAGAAGAGTGGTAGGTGATGACGGTCATGATTTGATGTTTGACCGGGCATTTCATTGCCCTGTTTGTGAATTTAAGCAGCCATTTGTGGAGAGGGAAATGTACAATCATCTAAGGGGACATTTAAGAAAGAACGAAATGGTGCCATGTCCATTTACGGCTTGTAAGTTTAAAACAAATGTTTACTCCACATACAATGCACACAAATGCAGAGAACATCAGAATGCATCAGACTATGATGTAGCAGTTGTAGTGCAAAACGCTCCAGATGTTTCCCAGGAAAGTGACATTGAACATGACTCAGTGGAGCTATCACATGAGGATGAAACTGCCCCAGTAGCAGACACTAGCACTGAGGGATTAGCAGAGCAGTTACAGTACAATCTGGCTGCTTTCTTTCTGAAAATGCAAACTATTCTCCATGTATCACAGAGGGCAATACAGGAAATTATTGAACACATTGATCAGTTGTTTTCACTGTCTGAACCTGTTGTCAGAGAATCTGTTATCAAAATACTTAAAAAACATGACTGTTCTTTCACTGACACACTTGTAAGTGAGATTGCCCAGGCCGTTTCAGAGAGTAATGTTTTGCATAAATCTGTTACGTCTGAGGGACCACTCTCAACAGCTAAGAGAAGAAAATCTTATTTTGAGGAGAAGTTTCCATATGTTAAGCCTGTAGAATACCTAATTGAGTCATCACAACGCTCCTACATGTATGTGCCTATTCTCACATCTTTACAACAGTGGTTGCAAAAACCTGATGTACTTGAGAAAGTCAAAGAAACAACATCACACATGCCTGGACAGTATTTTTCATATTGTGATGGCTCCCACTATCAGGAAAATTTGCTTCTTTCAGATGGGGGTGAGAAATTATCAATAATTCTTTATGTTGATGATTCTGAAATTGCAAATCCTCTAGGGACGTCGAGAAAAATTCACAAATTATGTGGAGTGTACTGGACATTGGCTAACATACCAGTTAAGTATCGCTCAGTCCTCCATTCTACTCAGCTAGCCCTCTTGTGCAACGCAAATGATGTACGACAGTTTGGATATGAGAAGGTTGAAGAAGTGGGTGTCTACATTGAAGCATTTGGTGACTGTCTCAAAGGCACAGTCTCCTCTGTTGTGGCTGATAACCTTGCAGCCCATGGGCTCGCTGGTTTCAGTGAGAGTTTCAAGGCTACATATTTCTGCAGAGTCTGCCTTGCCACCCAGACAGAAATGCAGAAATCAGATGCCATGACTGGTGGTTTTGAAATGAGAAGAAAAGATTCCCATGATACCCTGGTTCAAAAAATACAGACAAATGAAACTATGGAGAATTATGGTGTAAAACAGAGTTGTGTTCTCTCTAATCATCTCTCCTATTTCCATCCCATTACAGGATTTCCACCCGACATCCTCCATGACTTGTTTGAAGGAGTGGTCCCTGTGGAGCTGGCACACTGTTTGAAAGGTTTGATGGCAAAAAAATATTTCACGTTGAAAGAGCTGAATAATGCAATCCTGTGTTTTCCCTACCAGCATTCTGACAAGGTTGACCGTCCTCACCCAGTTCCTCAAAATTTTGTGAGTCGAGGAACAATTGGTGGGAATGGGCATGAGAACCACACTCTTCTTAGACTGCTACCTGTTTTCATTGGCTCCAGAGTGCCAGAAGGGGACAAAATATGGGAGATCCTAATGGAATTGAAGGATATAGTTGAGCTTGCTGTTTCTCATAGTTTCACAGATGATACCATTCAGTATATGGCCAGCAAGATTTTAGATCACAGGCAACTCCTTCAGGAAGTCTTCCCCAACTTAAGACTGCGACCAAAACATCACTACATCGAACATTATCCTTTTCTCATCAAGTGCTTTGGTCCTCTGGTGCATCTCTGGACAATGAGATTTGAGGGGAAGCACAAGGTTTTTAAGAAGATTGTTCGTGACACACACAACTACAAAAATGTATTGAAAACACTGGCAGAGAGACATCAAAACATGATGGCATTCTATCTGTCATCACAAAGATTTTTCAAGCCACCAGTACAGACTTCAAACATGGAGTCTGTCTTTATTGAAACATTGCCTATTGATACACATCCAGTAGTGTCAAGCATCACAGACAGCACCAGTGTATATGGCACAAAACAGGCAACCATTCAAGACACAACTTTTGTGGTAGGAATGTTTGTATGTACTGGGACACATGCTGCCTTGCCTGAGTTTAAAGAGATCAGAAACATATTGCTCATTGGAAGTGAGATATTTTTCCTGTTAAAAGACTATGAGACCTGGTATCTTGAGCATTTGCGGTCATATGAGCTAACGGAACATACAAGCAAGAGCCATTCCGTGAAATCTCTGAGTCAATTAACTGACCAAATGCCACAGATTGCCTACAAAGTTTCAGGCAGGCTAGTTCTGACAACTAAACATTTCATTTCAGTGTCTGAATAAAGGATTGTTCAGTATGCATCCTAATACTACATATGTGTTTAACTTGCATGTACAAAAATGTACAAGTGAATATATCTGTGTTTAGCAGGAAAGGAGAGCATTGACATGTTTTTTTCTTTCTTTCTCTTTTTATATGTTTCAGGCTTCCCCAACACAGTGTTAATGGCAACTGATGTCCTTAAACTAAGAGTCATCCTCGATGACGTCAATGCAGAGAGGCTTATTCTGCCCTCTCGTCCTGAAACTGTACAAGCCCTCATTTCTGAAATGAAAGATAAGTTAAATCTGACCTTTGACTTTCGCCTTCAATTTGAAGACCCCGAGTTTAATAATGCTCTCAACAATTTAGTCAACATGGAAGACCTACCAGCTAAAGCAACCATCAAGATAGTTAGAGTTATTGAGTCAGATCTCAGTTCCACAAGCACAGATGACACTGTGTTATTGTCAGACAACACCGACTCACCAGAGCGACTATGCCGATGGCCAGCCATCTTTACTGTTCCAACATTCTCATACGAGGTGGAGTATATGCTAAGAGAGAGAAACTCTGCCCTGGGAGATGGAAAAACTGTCAGGTTGACCAGGGATCAAAAGCATAACATACTAGATGTCATGGCTGCTGAAATATATAAGCACAAAGCATATCCGAGTACCAAACAGATTGGCTTGGCCGCAGAGGCTCTGGTGAGCAAACACCCTTGTCTAAAAGAAAATGGATCCACAAAAGGATACGAGGGCTGGCTGAACAGTTTGCGCTTCAAGATGGGCAACTACAGGACCAAATTGAGCAAGTCTGGCATAAGGGATGTGGCTGTAAATGCCGGAAAGCGTAGCAGGACCAATCCAGAGGGTGCGGCATCCAGGGCCAGCATCAAAAGACCCAGAAGAGGGGAAATTAATTTCCTTCCAAACTATCCTCATGGAGAAAGGAAGCAGACACTCGAGACGCAGAGGCTTGCAATGGTCGAGCAGTTCAAGAGGACATCGATGGAAAGAGACATGGTATCCATCCATCAACATATGCAACGTACGTTTGCACTCAGACGTGAAGAAATTGTGAATTTAGCTCCTCCAGTTGTTGAACTGAAGGACAGATGGCCTGCACTCTTCTGTGAAGCCCAGGTGAGTAAAAACTTAAAAATGATACTCACCCTGAGGTTTCTCTGTTTTTGTTTTTTTTTTTCTTGGCAGTTTTTCCCTCAATGTTTTTCCTCAGTAGATGTGAGGGTCATAGGGCAGAGGATGAGAGACAGACAAACTGTTTTTAAATGAGCTAATAAACTTGTCTCTTTTTCTTCATGCAGCTCTACAGTGAATTCCACAGGATCACAAACCTAAATCTGCCATCTACATTCTATGCTTCACTCGACAAGTACACACCTCAGCTGCTACAGCTCTACAAAAAGAGGAAGACTGGCACTTTTGGACAGAAGATGGAAGCGGTTATGATGGCATTTGAGGAACGGGTAATCTTTCATTTTTAATTTTTTGCATGCATTACATTATTGAATGTAAACAATGAACACTGACATCCCTTGCATATGCTGTCTTTGTGCAACAGGACAAAAATTATATCTGTGCAGCTCGAATAGCCGCCCTGGCCGGCCTACCACACTACTTGAAGGAGGATTCAGCAGAAGTCTTCAGAACATGCAAGGTATTTGTGTGTTCTGCTTCTCAAAGCAATTAACATTACACTACTCTCTTAGTTTAGCACAATGTAACACTGTGTAGCACTTAATCCATTCTTTAAAAAAACTAACCTGCAGAGAGTGATAGTTGTGAGAATTTGCTTGTGAATAGAAAAGACCGAAAAGGTGGAGCTCTTCAAAAACAACTCACTCATGAAAGTGGGAATCCTTTAAAAAGCAAAACTCAAAACAGAATGTTGATCAACTTCACAGAAAGTTATTGAACTGATCTCTCTCATCTGTCGTGTGTGCACTCTGGTCTGAACTATCTGTAAACATGGTTGAGCATGGTTACATTATTGCAACTAATGGGTGTTATAATAAGATTGAGTAATGAAACACTACATTCCTAAATTAGTCCATTCAGTTATAGATTAGAAATTCTCTCTTTTGTTTTCTTAAACTTTCTTACCAAAATCTGGAAAGGATAATGTTATGGGTTTTTATCATCAGACTTTTAATAAGCTTGATTTGTAAAATTATATATATATATTTTTTTTAGGAGGATGACTTGGAAGCCGCCCAGGAGGGAGAAGTGGCTCTGGTGGCAGTGGTGAATCAGGAGGAGGTGCTTCAAGTTCCCTTCGAAACCCAGCATGTGTCCATTGTTCTTGAAGATATGGTTGTCATGTCACATAGGTCCTGGACTGATTCGCTGGTGATTTTGTTTGCATTGGTGTATGCACTGCATTTGAAGTACCCGGATAAGCTCAGTGCCTTCTTTGAGTTCATTCAGGTTATCCTCCTTGACCTGGATGATGGCAGGAAGCAGCTTAGGCCTAAACTACAGGCCTTAAAAAATGAGCTGGAGTAAAGTGGAGCATTTGTTGTCAGCATTTTCTAAACTAAAATACCGTGTGGCTGGCCAGTTGATTTATTTTGTTTAGACAAGTATTTAGATATGGTTAATCAATACTGTTGAGATACTGTGATTGATCTAAGCAGAGAGGCTTTGATTTTGGGTGTTAAACATTCAACTATAAGTAAAACTTTTAATGTTTAATAATTTTACTATGCATGTGTCACCAGTTTTGACACTTAAGATATTGTTGTTGATCTGAGCCCCAGAAAGGCAAGTCTGTTTCAATGTATTTTGGGTGTTAAGCATTCGATCTAATAAAACTAAGTTTTGATACACATTTTGAGCTTGTATTATGTTAATAGAACTCAAATTGTTCAAGGCAATCGGTTTCCTCAAATGAATTAAGTTGTCAGAACTAGAATGTAGTAATACATGTAGTGAAAGAAAACAGAGTAGTCTCAACTTAGAGGGTAACATTTATGGGCAAAAGAGCTATTTAAGTTAGTATTATTTAATTCTGATCAATTCAATGAACACATTTTAAATTAGTTTGTAGAACTGGTACATACAAGTTAAATTTACTCATTGGTATTAAGTTCATTGAACTGAGTAATACTGGTAATTGTAACTTAATTTACCCAAGGTACTGTAGCAATAATATTTGAGTTACTAGAACTTAAACAATTCAACTACAGAAAAATATTTGATTTAAGTTTGCCAACTTAAATGGTTCAAGGCAATCGGTTTCATCAAATGGTTTGAGTTCAACTTACTCATCAGGTTTTACAGTGTACAAAGAAATTAAACAGCCAGAAATTCAATTCTTCAATTTAAACTTTAATAACAGAAGGGCTGCGGCTAACAATTATTTTCATTGTTGATTAATCAGTTGATTATGTCTTCCATTAATGTAATAGTTGTTTGGTCTATAATATGTCAGAAAATGGTTGAAAATGTGGATCAGTTTCCTAAAGCACAAGATAATGTCTTCAAATGTTTTGTTTTGGCCACAACTTAAATATTTTCGGCTTAAGAGGAGAAGGAAACCAGAAAATATTCATTTAAGTAGCTGGAATTTGAGAAATTCTACTTTTTTTTCTTTAAAAAATGACTCAAAACGATTAATCTATTATCAAAATTGTGACGCTGATACAACTTTGCAACTCAAATTAACAGTATTTATACCTCCCTCCACCCCTCTCCCCATACTCCCTTCCTCTGCTTACTCCCTCTCTCTGCTCCACTCCTTCCCTCCCTCATCTTATGCTCGCCATCCATCTCACACCCCCTCAGCTCCTAAAAGTCAATCTATTTACTATTAATCTTCAGCAGGAGTTGGTTTTCAAAATTGCAAGAATCCAGACGTGCTCTTTGTGGGCTGAAGACGAGTCCTGCAATGCTAAATAGTCGCTCACAGGGTGGTAGAGGTGTATTCAAATTCACAACTTGCAGACAGCAGGTAAGGATTTCAGAAGGTCCATCTGATCTGCTGAACAGACCAGGTATACGTCTAGTTACTTGGAGCTCTCCTGTACATGAGATGACTTCAGGAAAGGGAAACAAGTCTTCCTCATCAGATGAGCTGGATCTGGTGGCATCTCCTGACAGCAAGGAAGGATCCTCAATGTGCTCCTTGATGTAGTCCATCCCTAAAATAAAGAGAGGGTGAAAGTAGCATTAATACAGCTAAGGTACCATTAATCTAATGGGTGATTAATGTACACGTCTTTTATTTGCATTTCAAGAGTACTGTACCACGGGGGTTGTGAGCCGACCTGTTACGCTGCCTAACATTAGCTAAGCTAGCAAGGCTTGGATAACTAGCTGACTGACCTGAGATATTGAGTAATGTTAAAATGTTGGTATCTTCACTGATTCATTTACTGCAATCAGTAGTTATTTCACTCACCACAATGTGCTTTTAAGGTTCAACGGAGAATTTTGAAATGCCAGTATTTCTTTGTTCCTGGGCAGACACAAGAGGCACTTCATTTTGAAGGATGAATCTTTCATTCCCACACAGTAAAACATTTTTTTGAAATTTGGCCACAGGTGTTCTTCGTCCTCCGAGCTAGCCTTGCTGGCGGATGCCATTGTGGCAGCATCATCTATATTTCCTCCAACAGTGGCAGTGAACGAGGCCACTGTCATGGTTACATTCGTGGTTTACACAGAGACAAACATCAGTTGTTCGTGCGTGTCTTGAATGCATTCGGTCCAGGTACAATATCAGGAGACAGTTGGGCTATTATTCAAATATATTGTTTTGTAATGAGTAACGACAGTGTACTATGACAATGTAGTGGAGTAAAAGTATGTTTTTTTTCTTAGTAATGTACTTAAGTAAAAGTAAACATTGAAACAAATATAAAAACTCAAGTAAAGTATAGATACTCCCAAAATCTACTGTAACAAAGTACTTGTAGTATTGTACAAGTACAAGTACTTCCTCACTATACACCACTGTTAACAGTCTAGCTGCTGAATTTTGGACCAGTTGAGGTCGAGCTAAGGATGACTGAGTAATGCCTGTGAAGAGGGAGCTACAATAGTTTAAACAAAAAAAGATTAGGGCGTTTACTGGGAGTTCTATGTGTTTGGCTGTTAGCATTGCTTTTGATTTGGCAATGTTTATCAACTGACAGAAGCAGGACTGGACCAATTTAATGATGTGTGATTTGAAGTTCAAATGTTGATCAAACAGTATACCAAGATTCTTAGAGTTTGTTCAATCCAATCCAATTCACTTTATTTATATAGCACAAGTTTAAACAAACATAAGGTTTCCAAAGTGCTGCACAAAAGGATAAAACAAAAAATAAATAAATAAATAAATAACATGCATGTGTACACATAAAACAAATACAATCACATAAAAACACATAAAATCGTAAAATCAACACTCTACATGGTGTTAAAAGCCAAAGAAAAGAGGTGGGTTTTAAGAAGAGTTTTAAAATGAGACAGTGAGGAGGCCTGTCTAATGTGCAGCGGCAGACCATTCCAAAGCTTTGGAGCTGCAATGGCAAATGCTCAATCCCCTCTGAGCTTAAGCCTAGCTTTGGGCACTGTCAGGAGCAGCTGGTCAGCTGACCTGAGCGATCGGCTGGGAATGTAGGGGTGCAGCAGCTCAGAGAGGTAAGGTGGGGCAAGGCCAATCAAGGCTTTAAAAGCAAATAAAAGAATTTTAATATTAATCCTAAAATGGATGTGCAGCCAGTGGAGTGAAGCTAAAATAGGTGAGATGTGGACATAGTTGCTTGTGCCAGTTAAAACACGTGCAGCAGCATTTTGTACCAGTTGAAGATACGCAATGGAGGACCAATTAACCCCCATATAAAGTGCATTACAGTAATCCAGCCTTGTGGTCACAAAGGCATGGATTACTGTCTCAAACTGCTGTCTCTGAAGGACTGGTTTGATTTTTGCCAGCTGCCTTAACTGGAAAAAGCTAGACTTCACCACAGCTTTAATCTGGCTGTCAAATTTAAGGTCTGAGTCCACTTTTACACCCAGATTATTCACAATTGGCTCATGATACTGTGCCAGAGAAACCAAATCAACTTGGGGGAGGGTCACAGAAGTGCCACCAAAGACCATGACTTCTGTCTTTTCTTCATTAAAATTCAGAAAATTTGAAGACATCCAAGCTTGTCAATGTCATGTAAACACTTTAGCAGTGGGTTAATGGAGTAGGAATCAGTCTTTTTGAGGGGGACACAGATCTGGCTGTCATCTGCATAGCAATGAAAAGAAATACCATGTTTCCTGAGAACAGAACCAAGTGGGAGTAGGTAAAGAGAAAACAGGGCCAAGCACAAAGCCCTGTGGAATCCCACATGAAAGAGGAGCAGTGGAGGACACAGAGTCATCTAGGCTGACACAGAAAGTCCGATGTGACAGGTAGGACCTGAACCACTGTAGTGCTGTGCCGCTGATGCCCACCCACTGCTCCAAATGAGCAATCAGGATTTCATGTTCCACTGTATCGAATGCTGCAGTCAAATCTAAAAGTACAACACAGTGACCAGAGGCTGTAGCTAAAAATATGTCATTAAAAATTCTTAAAAGCACTGATTCTGTGCAGTGTAATGTTTTAAAACCAGACTGGAAAATCTCAAGAATATTTTGTTGATTTAAAAAGTCCATGGGCTGGGAACACACAATCTTCTCTAAGATTTTAGTGAAGAAAGGCAATTTGGAGATAGGCCGGTAATTTGCAAAAATGGCAGGGTCCAGTCCAGGTTTTGGTAAAGGCTGCACAACTGCATGTTTAAGATTCACAGGGACTACTCCAGAGGACAGACTGCTATTAATAACTGTGAGACAGGATGGCCCAGTAGTGGGAAAAACCTCCTTAAATAATTGGTGTGGGACAGTATCATCCGGTGAACCTAAGGGCTTCGAATGACTCATAATCTCCTGCACAAAAGGCAGGATCACAGGCTCAAATGTGTCCAACACAGCAGAGCAGGGGACAGACATTGAAGGATCAGAAGCAGGAGGTGAAATAAGTGCTCTGGTAGAAGTGACTTTATCAATGAAGTAGTGAAGAAAATTCTCACACAGAGCTGGGGAGGCCTCAATTTCAGTCTGTGGTGCATTCAGAACAGAGTTAACTTAAGCAGCACACAAGAACAATATCAGAAAAATATTCTCTCTTTCACAGTGGATTGGTAATGATGCCAGCAATCCCTCAGTATTTGAAAAGACACTTGCAATTTGTACTTTCTCCACTTTCATTCAGCTGTTCGACAATCCTATCTGGCAGTGCGAGTTGTTTCGTTCAGCCAAGGCTCTGATTTAGCTTTTTGCTGCCTGGTCTTTAACCCTCTGGGGTCAGGGGTATAATTGGCCGTTTTTGACTATTTTTTATTTTACCATTATATTTTACCTTAAAAAACTATTTACCTTGCCTTGTTTGGTGTTATTTTTTTCAACACAACCTCAAATGTGTGATTGTACAGTTATTGTTTTCATTTTGACATACTATATTAACAGTATGGACCTAAAATCACAAAAAAACATGAAATTCGAGTAGGAAAAATTTAGTTTTTTTACTGTGAAAACCACAAATATGCCCAACGAACCATTTTTATTACTTATAATGCAAATATATATTGTTGTTTGCTAAATTTGTACATGAGTTTTTGAAATTTACAAATTTATATGTAATTATTTGCATTTAAATGCAGGCAATGCTCAGGTCTACCTGAGCTCCTTCCAGCTAAATGAAGAGCTGCACTGTCTGCTCCACATTCAGCATCTCCTCATTGTTTTGACTCATTAAACAAAAAACAACTCCACTACACACTAAACACACTACACCAAACACTAACACACTAACTACACACTCCAAACATGCTAAATGTCACAAATCTCTCAACTCTCAAAACTCGCTATCTCCATCCCTGCACTGCTGCTTTCACTTTTCCGCCCCGTCACTCCCACATTTTCCCCCTGTCCCTCAGCAACCAAATCATGTGACTTGTCATGTAAGTTTGTGATTGGCTGGTGTGGTGCCTTTTTCCCCCAAAAGGAACAGGATTTTTGCTTTCAAACACTTCCTTTTTGCGGACAGTTTCGTGAGGAAAGCCAATTTTACCGTCTCTCCCTGCACCAAACACGCAGCGAACACGACCGTAACGTTGGCGGAAAAAAAAAAAAAGCGTGCAGTGCATAATCATTAATCCGGTTTTACGTGGCCTATCAACACGATTTAAAAACTGGTATATATTTTGGAGGCTGCTCAAACGCATAAAGTCAGTCATGTGATTTGGACGCGCCAGCATGTAAATGGACCCAAGAGGGTTAATGGAGCTGCAATGTCTATGGCAGTTTGACAGGTGTCACGAAACCATGCGTTAAGAGCCTCCGTATCATCAGACAGAGACTCAGGGATGACACAGTTCTGACTGAAAACTGCGGAGAAGTAAGCAGCAGCGGAAGGGTTAATAATGACATCTGTGAGCGGCAGCACAAGGTTTAACTGTGGGACAGCAAACAGCAGCTTCAAAAAGTACAGGCATATGATCCGAGAAAAAGGCGTCACAGACCTCCAGGTTAAGAACAGGTAGACCATAAGATATAACAAGATCCAGTGTGTGATCATGTTCATGTGTAGGCCCAAGTACAGACTGCACAAGATTAAAAGAATCAATTATGTTTAAAAAGTCTCGCGCCAAAGGGTTTTCAGGGCAACACACATGAATATTACAATCTCCAACAATAAGGGCCCAGTCATATTTGGGCATAATATCAGCCAAGAACTCAGAAAAATCTGTTAAAAAGTCTTTGTTATAGTTGGGAGGCCAGTAGATCACAGCATACAGCACTGTGTGAGAATGCCCCAGCTCAAACAAACGGAGTTCAAAGCTGGTGAAGGAGAATGACAGCGACAGCTGTTTACATTTAAAGTCACTCTTAAAAACAGTCGCGATTCCTCCTCCTTGGCCAGACGTCCATGGAGAGTTAAAAAAGCAGCACTCAGCAGGTAAAAGTTCGGTGAAGACACTGGACGCACCAACACCCATCCAGGTCTCGGATAAAGAGGGATAAAGAGGAAAATCCAGTTCCTGGGATATGAAGAAATCCTTAAGGATAAATGATTTGTTCGCCAGTGATCTGGCGTTTACCAGGCTGAACCTGACAAGTGACATGGAGGCCCGACATAGAGGCCGCAGATTCCCCAGATTTACTCCGTGCCAGCAGAGACAGGGAAATCAGTGTAGTATCTGTGTGTTTCTTACATATCCTGGGTTATAAGACAATAGTGAATAGGGGGAAGACAGGATGAGACGGGACCATACGCTCCCCTTAGACAACGGCGGGAATGTGACAGTGTGAGGGTCCCCATGACCAGGAGCCCTGATCAGCCCTTAGGTGGGCATCAGAGACAAGCTACAGGAAGGAGCCCACACATTGAGGATGTGAGGCAGACCCATCCTTCTCTTCTTTCCCACTGGATAGATGTACCTTGAATCCACCAAAGTGACCAATTGGGAGAAGTAGGCGGTTATGGAAAATAGACTTTAAAAAAGGCCCAACACCAGAGAAAGTGGGTGGCATTTGGTAGAATTCCTAAGATCGAAGGCGTAGGAGTTCTGATAGGGCAGAGGGCAAAGCGTTTGGCATTACTTTGCCCTAGATTAGAGAACACCAGATGTGTGGCCACACTCTGTTTGGACGCTAGGCTACCTGAAGTCTGTTTCAATAAAGACTGCTCTATCATTCCACCCAGCCTTGCCTCCGCAGAATTCTTTTATCTACATACTACATGCCGACACCTTTGAGGAAGACAGCCCAGAAACTACAGCAGGGTCCGCGGTGCTGGAACATCCCATCCAAGCCCGCCACCGGTACCAACCAGACAGCGACACGGTCAAGAAAATGTCCAGCGATACAAAGGCAATGCCCTGCTCTATATCCTCCTCGATCAGAAAAAACCAACCTGGCCTTCAGACTCACCAGACAGCCACTACATTTACCCCGGTGGCGGTGGCATTTTCGCCAAGGAGGTGGCGCTGAGTGCTGCAGAGGTATGACAGGAAGTCAGAGAGGAAATGAGGCAGAGTTTTTTGTCCATAACTATCACAGTTGACCAGTTTTTTGGCAGATGTTCTCAGATTTAGCAACATTTGGCGATCATACACCAGCAGAGTGTTGACAGTATGTGTAACAAGTGTTACGAGCAACAGAAAGACACACAATAGTCAGAGCAGCTGACAGCCCGCCTCCCACGCTGGCACCATCTTGCTCTTTCAGTCTCTTGTTGCTAAAAACAATTTCCTCTTGTAATAGCTGGGAGGGCTTAAGCACATAAATAGGTCATTTTGCACAAATTCATCTAAAAGTGTCAAATTTGGCACAGTTGTAGCTCAGGTCATACTGAAATAATCTAGCTAGGGGCAGGAGCCAGCGAGACTCAGGGCCAAGATGACGGCCAAATCCAATATGCCCGCTGCCTGAAAAGGGTTCCGACACTTTTGAACCACATGAGCTACAAATACAAACTTGGTGTCTTTTTCAGCTTAATTGATCATGATCATCAGCACTTAGGAATGTTTATATTTATGACCCAGTATATCTGGACCCCTTAATCCTCCAATTCCAATATGGCCGCTGTCCAAAAAAGCAGTTTTGACTGTAGTATGGGCCTTACATCCCATTGTTTGCACCAATTTATCTACAAGCACCAAATTTGGCACAGATGCAGCTGAGGGCATACTGAAATGATTTAGCCATTTAGCTGCGCGTCGGACGGTTCTTAGGCCTCTGCATTAAACATTAATTCCTGATTATGGACACCTCATTGGGTAATATCCCTTACACAAATTACCCCAAATTACCATCCCTACATCCCTACTCTCCCTCCCTACTTCACACAGCCATTAATTTGCTCACTGAAATTTTTTTGGTCCATTTTTTAAAAATATTTTGACTTAAGGTCTCTTGATCTTCATAACTGAACATTGTTGCAGAGTAGACGTGGTGTAATAAAATCTGTGGATGTAAACTTTAAGTGATAGTTCAGGTTCTTACCCATTTAGTGATATTTGCTGTTAAGTGAAATATATCCAGGAGCGTACTGCTCCAAAATGGATGAAGTAGGCACAGACCAGAAAACAAGGGGGGGATGCTGCTGCTGTACACACCAGAGAAGGTGCGCCGCATTGTGCTGGCCTGTGGTGTCCCGCACAACATGGCACAGTGCTATGGCATACCACTGCTTGGAGACAACCCCCCCCCCGCCAGAGGGACCAGATGCTGGACATTGACCCACTCCGGGAAGCGATACGGTCCCAGCAGCATCTGATTTCAACGATGTGGAGGCAAGGACACAATTTACTTTTTAAGTGCATTTACTGCGTTGCAAATATCTCCAAGGACACTGATAATTTGATCTAGTTGATCACTGACGCCACGGATTGCTCTCACAATTTCCTCCTGTGATTCCAGCACAGCTTGTTTGTGGACATGGCCAGTCGGTTGGACGTCAGCAGCTGGTGTGGAGTCACTGGGGCAACTCTGGTTATAGCTGTGTCACCCACAATAGCCACTCTCTGATCAAAGGGAGTCAGTTCCTCCCCTCCTGTCCCCCACAACGTTCACTCCCACACACACACGCTCCCACTCACATTTTTTTTCTTGGTGTTTATCCTTGACGAGAGGCTACCGCATAATACAGATCTTCATGTTTTGACTTAATTTAATAGCGTTTCCAGCTCAAACTCAGTGAAGTTTTGCTTCTTCCCTTTACTCATGGTGTAAATCTGATGGTGCAGAGAGGGGAATCCCCGGTGCAGGCCCTATTTAAATTATTTTGCATATTTAAATGGGGCATGGACAGGGAAGAGTTTAGCACTTCTACATGTGCGCCCAATTCCACGTTGATTGGGATGTACAAAGGAAAAGTGCACACTTTGATACATCTGATTTTTTTTTGTGCATACGACAGTTTCTGGATTCTAGCGTATGCCATGTTTCAGTAGGAAATCCACGCAAGTCTTAGTACATGAGGCCTGTGGTGAGCAGAAGGAGTGACAAGGTGGTCAGACAAAAGAATGAATCCCTCAATCCACATGTGGCATCGTTCATAACTGATACCTGTTAATTCATTTTTTCTTGAATACTTTCCATTACTGTTCAGGTTTATTTATTGCCATTATTCCCTGTTACACAGAACACAGGGCAGTGGGACTTACTAATGCCCTTCACTGTGTGTGTGTGTATGTGTGTGTGTGTTGTACTTTTATGTAGAGTTGTAAGTAGTAAAAACATATTGTGGTATTTCTAATGGGTAGCAAGGAGTCAACAAAAATGGTCAGAGCCATCAGTCTTTCTTATATTTCTTATTTCTATATCAGTAACTAATTATAACTACCTAAAATAACCCTAACCCGGCATCCAGTTCAGGATCAAGTGTACAGTTTGGGATGAAGAATACAGTTCAGGAAGCAGTAAGCAGCTGTTTAAAATCTCGACATTTTGCGGCAGATTAAAACAGCCTCCTCATTAAGGCAGGAACACAGCGGCCCAACCGTTGGACATCTGAAGCGTTTGGAGAGACTCGGACGAGGTCAGGAACAAATATGCTTGGTGTGTTCAGCTACGTTGGAAGCTCTCGGGGCTGTTCGGACGTTGTCTGCTCATACTCAGCATGCAAAGTCCGAAGAGGAGGGCCATCAGACATCTGAGCCATTGGATTCTCTGACTGGTGTGTTAGCGAATCAGCGCAATGTGTGGGAGGAGCAGAATACTGTGTGCGCATTGGTTTTCTACGCACTCCGTTCCGTCATTCCCTATTGTCATGCTTTGCAGTGCTGGCACGAGACTAGTTGTTATGTCCGTTCAGGACTAATTAATTTGTGTTTGTTTGGTAATGCCTCGCTGCATGTTTAGAAGATTCTTCAGAAAATTGCTGAGCTGGAAACCAAGATCCACTAGATAGAAGTAAATGTGGAAGTAAATGGACTATGTGGGAATGAAACTACTCTCCCATGGAATCAAAACAGCAGACAAGAACCTGCTAACACACGGCTAATTAGCCCCGACAATGACTCGACAAAACAGGAGTTCTGGGGACTGGATAAAAAGCCCAGGAGCATTCTTCCCTGTTGGAATGATCTTGGTGCAAAGCCTAAAGATAAATCGTTTTTGGGAGAACGACTAACAGGCAGAGTCTAGCGCCCTGAGATCTGTGATGCAACTGGTTGGCCTGGACTGTCCTCTGAAAAGAGTGCCTCCTCAACGCCTGTACCAAAAAGGAAAAAACTGTGGACAACAGTGACAACAGAAAGTAAGAGCAAACCTACCCAAATAACAAAAATGGAGAACAGATTTGCTCTACTTCATCAAGACCTTGCAAGCTCTCCGTCAATGAACAAGGAGAGATATGACACCAAATCCAAAAGTAAAAGACCACAGAAAGAGCTAATGACTGGACCACAAACACTGATTGTAGGTGATGTTACTGTGAAGGAGGTAAACAGCTTTTGCAGCAAGAAGAACACCAAAGTATTCTGTTTTACCAATGATATGGTCTCTGATATCTCAGAAAAAATTCTGGACATCGTTGCTGAACATCCAACAGCGAAATCACTCGTCTTACACACAGGGGCCTGTGATGTTGTGAAACAACAATCTGAGGTATTGAAACAAGACTTCACTAATCTGTTGAACAAAGTCAGATCTCTCGATCCTGTGGTGTTTGTCAGTGCCCCTCTACCAACTGTCCGTAGAGGTGATGAGAGACTCAGCAGGTTGTTGGTGTTGAACAGATGGCTCAAAGCTACATGTGCCGCTCAATCAGTGAACTTTATTGACAATTTTAACATTTTCTGGCAATGCAGACATCTCTTTAAGGCAGATGGATCCTGGTTGGGAACAAATATGTTTGGTGTGTTAACGCTCACTGATATGTGCCAAGTCCAGGCTATGAAGTTAATATCACTACTCTTTTCCTCCGAGAAAACCAGGGCCCCTTGGAGTTCAGGCAGCCTCATCAATTCCTGTGCTTACAGGTAACTGAAAAATTGTGAATTTGTTGAGAAACATGAAATGCCAGACCAAATGTGCCAATCCCTTCAATTTAGCTCCCATTCCTCGTCAGTCACTAACTGTTGCAAAAAATTGCACAGTTAGTTTTGATACTGTAACTGTAGCTCTATCAAACATCAAGTCTCTGGCATGAAAATCTTTTTTTAATACATGATTTTGTCATCAAATACAATCTTACTTTTATGTTTTTAAATGAAACTCGGTTAGACCAGGATAACAGTGCAGCTGTTCACAATGAATCCAGTCCTCCAAATTTCTCTTTCATAAGTGAAACTAGAATGCATAAAAAGGAACCTGCACCTTATTGTGGTGGAGGAGTTTGAGCACCTGAATGATCCTGGGAGCTATGTTGTCCGGGGCTTAATGCCCCTGGTAGGGTCTCCCAAGGCAAACAGGTCCAAGGTGACCTGTTTGCCTTGGGAGACTAAGATCGGTTCAATAGCCCCTAATGACAGACAATCAATCAAAGACGCTTACGTCGCCCCCATTTTTGGCATTACCGGGGCCCCACCCTGGAGCCAGGCCTGGGGTTGGGGCTCGCAGGCGAGCGCCTGGTGGCCGGGTCTTTGCCCACGGGACCCGGCCGGGCGCAGCCCGAAGGAGCGATGTGGGCCCGCCCTCCAGTGAGCTCACCACTCGCAGGAGGGTTCAGAAGGGGCGGGTGCGCTGTGATTTGGGTGGCAGTCGTGGGCGGGGGCCCCGGCGACCCAATCCCCGGACGGTGACTCTAGCCATGGGCACATGGAATGTCACCTCACTGGGGGGGAAAGAGCCTGAGCTGGTGCGAGAGGTTGAGCGGTACCGACTAGAGAAATTCGGGCTCTCCTCTACGCACAGTCTGGGCTCTGGAACTGAACTCCTTGAGAGAGGCTGGACTCTCTTCTATTCTGGAGTTGCCCGCGGTGAGAGGCGGCGAGCTGGTGTGGGCTTGCGTATAGCTCCTCGGCTCAGCCGCCATGTGTTGGAGTTTACCCCAGTGAACGAGAGGGTCGTTTCCCTGCGCCTTCGGGTCGGGGATAGGTCTCTCACTGTTGTTTCGGCTTATGGGCCGAACAGCAGTGTAGAGTACCCGGCCTTCTTGGAGTCCCTGGGAGGGGTACTGGAGAGCACTCCGTCGTTCTTCTGGGGGACTTCAACGCTCACGTGGGCAGCGACAGTGTTACCTGGAGGGGTGTGATTGGGAGGAACAGCCTCCCCGATCTGAACCAGAGTGGTGTTTTGTTATTGGACTTCTGTGCTAGTCACAGTTTGTCCATAACGAACACCATGTTCAAGCATAAGGGTGTCCATATGTGCACATGGCACCAGGACATGCTGTCAACTGATCACCACCTGGTGGTGAGTCGGATCCGTTGGCAGGGGAGGAAGCTGGACAGACCTGGCAGACCCAAACGTATTGTGAGGGTCTGCTGGGAACGTCTGGCAGAACCCTCTGTCAAAGAGGTCTTTAACTCCCACCTCCGGGAGAGCTTGGACCTGATCCCGAGGGAGGCTGGGGACATTGAGTCCGAATGGACCATGTTCTCCACTTCTATTGTTGATGCGGCTGTCCGGAGCTGTGGCCGTAAGGTCTCCGGTGCCTGTCGTGGCGGCAATCCCCGAACCCGGTGGTGGACTCCGGAAGTAAGGGATGCTGTCAAGCTGAAGAAGGAGTCCTACCGAGCCTGGTTGGCCCGGGGGACTCCTGAAGCAGCTGACGGGTACCGGCAGGCAAGGCGAGCAGCAGCACGGGTAGTCGCGGAAGCAAAAACTCGGGTCTGGGAAAAGTTTGGAGAGGCCAGGGAGGAGGACTATCGGTCAGCCTCGAGGAAATTCTGGCAAACCATCCGGCGCCTCAGGAGGGGGAAGCAGTTCTCCACCAACACTGTTTCCAGTGGAGGTGGGGATCTGTTGACCTCAACTGGGGATATTGTCGGGCGGTGGAAGGAATACTTCGAGGATCTCCTCAATCCCGCTGACATGTCTTCCATAGAGGAAGCAGAGGCTGGGGACTCAGACGTTGACTCATTCATCACCCAAGCCGAAGTCACTGAGGTAGTCGGGAAGCTCCTCGGTGGCAAAGCACCGGGGGTGGATGAGATCCGCCCTGAGTACCTCAAATCTCTGGATGTTGTAGGGCTGTCTTGGTTGACACGTCTCTGCAACATTGCATGGCAGTCGGGGACAGTGCCTCTGGACTGGCAGACCGGGGTGGTGGTCCCCCTATTTAAAAAGGGGGACCTGAGGGTGTGTTCCAACTATCGGGGGATCACTCTCCTCAGCCTCCCTGGGAAAGTCTATTCCAGGGTACTGGAGAGGAGAATTTGGCCGATAGTCGAACCTCGGATCCAGGAGGAACAATGCGGTTTTCGTCCAGGCCGCGGAACACTGGACCAGCTCCATACCCTCTGCAGGGTGCTCGAGGGTTCATGGGAGTTTGCCCAACCAGTCCACATGTGTTTTGTGGACTTGGAGAAAGCATTCGACCGTGTCCCTCGTGGGATTCTGTGGGAGGTGCTCCGAGAGTACGGGGTCGGAGGCCCTCTGTTAAGGGCCGTACGGTCCCTGTACGAGCGGAGCAGGAGCTTGGTTCGCATTGCCGGCAGTAAGTCAGACCTGTTCCCGGTACATGTTGGACTCCGGCAGGGTTGCCCTTTGTCACCAGTTCTGTTCATTATTTTTATGGACAGAATTTCTATGCGCAGCCATGGGCCGGAGGGGATCTGGTTCGGGAGCCACAGGATTTCATCTCTGCTTTTCGCGGATGATGTGGTCTTGTTGGCTCCTTCGAGCCGGGACCCCCAGCATGTCCTGGGACGGTTTGCAGCCGAGTGTGAAGCGGCTGGGATGAGAATCAGCACCTCCAAATCCGAGGCCATGGTTCTCAACCGGAAAAAGGTGGCTTGTCCCCTCCAGGTTGGGGGAGAGCTACTGCCTCAGGTGGAGGAGTTTAAGTATCTTGGGGTCTTGTTCACGAGTGAGGGAAGGATGGAGCGTGAGATTGACAGGTGGATCGGTGCGGCGGCCGCAGTAATGCGGTCGTTATACCAGTCTGTCGTGGTGAAAAGAGAGCTGAGTCGAAAGGCGAAGCTCTCGAATTACCAGTCAATCTACATTCCTACCCTCACCTATGGTCATGAACTTTGGGTCATGACCGAAAGAATAAGATCCCGGATACAAGCGGCTGAAATGGGTTTCCTCCGCAGGGTGGCGGGGCGCTCCCTTAGAGATAGGGTGAGGAGCTCTGTCACCCGGGAGGAGCTCAGAGTAGAGTGCTGCTCCTCCACATCAAGAGGAGCCAGTTGAGGTGGCTGAGGCATCTGTTTCGGATGCCCCCGGGACGCCTTCCTCGGGAGGTGTTCCTGGCATGTCCCGCTGGGAGGAGACCCTGGGGAAGACCCAGGACACGCTGGAGTGACTATGTCGCCCAGCTGGCCTGGGAACGCCTTGGGATCCTCCCAGAAGAGCTGGAGGAAGTGTCCGGGGTGAGGGAAGTCTGGGTGGCCCTGCTCAGACAGCTGCCCCCGCGACCCGGCTCTGGATAAGCGGAAGAAGATGGATGGATGGACAAAAAGGAGGAGGTGTTTGTCTTCCGTTTAATGAGTTACTCAAATGCAAGCAGATGTTTTATGGAAGTTTTACTTCTTCTGAATATGTTGCTCTTCAGGTAAACTCATCTTCTCAAGCTATATTTCTACACATCTACAGGCCACCTAAATACTTTATGTATTTCTTTGATGACCTTGTTGAGTTACTGTCTCTTATCTGCACTGACTTTGATTGTGTGTTAATTGTTGGTGACTTTAACATCCATGTTGACAAACCTGAGCACTGATGGACTAAGGAACTGTGCTGTGTCCTTGATAACTTTGGACTCACTCAGCATGTGACACAGCCCACACACAACAGGGGCCACATCCTAGACTTAGTTATCTCAAAGAGTCTGAACATTTGTAAGGTTCTGGTATCTGATGTTGCTCTCTCTGACCATTACTGTGTTTTCTTTGAGAGTGACATAACTATGCACACAAATGTTCAAACTGAGGTTGTCTCAAAGCGATATATCACTGAAAACACTGGTGACATAATCATTGAGGCTTTCTCTTCCACACCACCCCTCTCTAGGTTCTCTGTCAATGACCTTGTACATCATTTCAATTCCAAAATTACAAATGTCATGAATACCATTTCACCCACTGAAGTGAAGGTGATCTCTGGTAAGAAAAAATCTCCTGGAGAAATGCCACACTAGTCAAGATGGAATGTTGAAAAGCTGAGCGCAGGTGGCGAAAAAAAATCTCCAGGTTCATTTTGACATTTATTAAGGGTGACTTTACATTTTTAATTTAGAATTGAAATAGTCAAGGCAGTCCTTCTTCTCAGACATTATCACCAAGAACAAAAATAATGCTTGTGCCTTGTTTGCTACAGTCGACAGGCTAACAAACCCTCCTGTGTCAGTAGCCTCTGAACATCTGTCTACCAGGGCCTGTGATGAATTTGCATCATTTTTCACTGCCAAAATTCAGAACATTAGACAAGCAGTCAGTGCCACTCAACCAGGTACTGGAGGTGTGTTGTCGTATTGTCCACCTAAACCCAACTCTAATACCATCCATGACACAATTTGATCCAATCAATGTCAAAAACCTGCAAGACATTATACAGCATTTGAAATCTTCCTCCCTCTGTCTTGATATTTTGCCAGCAGGGTTCTTCAAAAAAGTTTCAGACTGCATGATTCCAGATCTGCTACAGATTGTTAACGAGTCTCTTCTCTCAGGTGTCTTCCCCCAAGCCATTAAGACAGCAGTCATTAAACCACTCCTGAAGAAGAGAACATCAGTAATGAATAACTATAGGCCCATTTCAAACCTCCCAATTTTAGTAAAATAGTTGAAAATGCTGTTTTTCAACAGCTGAACAATTACTTAATAATAAATGGCTGTTTTGATGTTTTCCAATTAGGATTTCCACCACATCACAGCACTGAGACGGCTCTTATTAAGGTCCTCAACGACATTCATTCAAACACAGACAGCGGAACAATCCCAGTCTTAGTATTACTGGATCTCAGTGCTGCGTTTGACACAGTTGACCATAACATACTACTGGACCGCCTGGAAAACTGGGTTGGACTCTCTGGTATAACACTAAAGTGGTTTAAATCTTATCTAAATGAGAGAAATTACATTGCGTCTATTGGTGTTTACACATCTGAACGGATGAAAATGACAAGTGGAGTACCCCGGGGATCCATTCTGGGGCCTCTACTATTCAACAGTCACATGCTCCCTCTAGCTCAGATAATGGAAAACAATGAAATTTGCCACCACAGTTATGCAGATGACACACAAATGTATATAACCATAACACCAGGGGACTATAATCCCATACATACCCTGAGTAGATGCCTTGAACAAATCAGTGATCGGATGTGTCAGAGTTTTCTTCAGTTAAACAAAGACAAGACTGAAATAATTGTTTTTGGATCTGAGGAAGAACGACTTAAAGTCTCTGCTCAGCTACAGCCTGTATCATTGAAAACTACAGACCAAGCCAGAAACCTTGGTGTAATTATGGACTCAGACATGAATTTCAGCAGCCATATTAAGACAGTTACAAGTCAGTCTACTATCACCTTAAGAATATATCCAGGATAAGAGGACTTATGTCTCGGCAGGATTTGGAGAAACTTGTTCATGCATTTATCTTCAGCAGACTCGACTACTGTAATGGTTTCTTTACAGGACTGCCTAAAAACTCCATCAGACAGTTGCAGGTGATTCAGAACGCTGCTGCTCGAGTCCTAACAAGAACCAAAAAAGTAGATCACATCACTCCAGTTCTTAGATCTTTACACTGGCTTCCTGTCTATCAAAGACTAGATTTCAAAATCCTGTTGTTGGTTTATAAAGCATTGAATGGTTTCGGGCCAAAATACATTTCTGATCTGCTGCCACGTTATGAACCATCCAGACCTCTGAGATCGTCAGGTACCAGTCTGCTCCCCAGAGTCCCCAGAGTCAGAACATGGAGCAGCTGCATTCAGTTACTGTGGGCCTCATATTTGGAGCAAACCCCCTGAAAACTGATGGTCTGCTCCAACACTCACCTATTTTAAATCAAGACTTAAAACAATCGTTTTTGCCACTGCTTTTAACTGAAGCAATTCAAGTCTTTGGACTGCATTATGACTCTGACTCTACAGTCTTGTTTCTTTTAAAGCTTTTCTATTTCAGCCTTCATGTTTTGATGTTTGTTTCTTAATGTTTTTACTGGTTTTAAAATGCTATTTTTAATGTTTTTTATGTAATTTTTAATGTCCTTTAAATGAAATTTTTAATGTCCTTTAAATGAAATTTTTATGTCTTCTAATGAAATTTGTGTGTGTGCCTGTAAAGCACTTTGAGTTGCCCTGTGCCTGAATTGTGCTATACAAATAAACTTGCCTTGCCTAGTATGCAGCTGATTTTATCTGAAATAGTTAAGTTTCGTTTTGATTGAAAGTTAAGAGAGTTGCGTGCATAAGCCTCTCCTTTACAACTCACAACACAAGTGCCACCTGCTTACTGCATCTCGCGCAAGCGCAGAATGTACATGCTACCGTGCAGTAGGCAGCACGTTGAAGCGCTGTGTTTCAATGCAACTTTTCTGCCGAACAGGACAGACAAGAGGCAACAGAGCGGTCAGAGAGAGGTCAGATAAGGGAGTTGGACGTTTGGGCGGTGAGTGGAGGCCTTTACTCCACACAGCCCAGATTTCTCTCATTAAAACATGAAACAAACCAAATGTCAGATTCCCATTGTGTGTTCTGTTTTCTACATTGTTTTTCGCTGTTTGAGGTTCAACTGGCGCTCTTTTAAATTAATGTTATCCTGTTGCGCCGTCTTCTTCTGCAATATAGTATAATGTTTTATATATGTTAATGGCTTGTATCGATGAACCAACTCCCAATAAGTGCGTAACGGTAGTGGATCCAAACAAGAACAAGCATTCATTCGTATTTTATTTTGCTGAATTTATTTACGTTTGGTTCAGATTTGCACTACGTTTGGATGGAAACCCAGCAACAGTAGTCATTTTACAGTATGTAATTACTTTACAGTTATTAATTTACAATATTGAAATGGATGCAGTTATGCCTGTCACAGTAGCCTACTATTTGCTGTGATAAAAAAAAAAAATAAAGCACCATATTACAGTTACTGAGTACTGTTACTGAGAGTACTGTGAAATTATCGTGGTTATCGGTATACCGCTGTATTTTCAAAATGTCTTCAAAATGTTGAAAAAACACTGATACACTGATAAATTGAAATATTTTCACCAAGATTTACATTTAAATAGATTTATTATATATCAAAATAGTCCAAATCCAAAACCTTAACAAAACACTGCAAAATCAACATTAAATAAGTATAAAAGAATGTATCAAAACTGTGCAAAACAGGTTATTGGCTTTTTGTGATGAGGCAGCCTGTTCTTGAAACATGTCCTTTAATGTCTGTGTTACAGAGGTAGAATGAGATGTAGTGGCAGCAACACTCGATTGGCCAGCAGACCCTCTGTGAAAATGAATAGAAAATGTCATTATCAATTATTACTGTCATTGTTACTTAATACTAAGGGTGCAACCAACAGATCACAAAACTCACAATTTAGATCAAATCACTTTTGTGAGAAACAGGTTGAATACTTTTTTAGATCAAAACAAAAAGGATTATTGTTAAATGAATTATGAATACTCTATTTTGGTTCTGGTCACCATTTTATATTATTCTTTACATACAGTCTGTTCTACAAATAATCCTCAAGTGTGCTGGCTAGATATACACTCCTGATCAAAATTTCAAGACCAGTTGAAAAATTGTAAGAATTTACATTTTGCACTGTTTGATCTTAAAAAGGTTCTGAGTTTCAAAATGCAAAAAGAAGAAATGGGAGTGACACACACACACACACAAAAAAGAGTAAGCAATTTATTGAAAATAACAATTAAACTGAAATAGGCTGTTCATCAGCTGATCAAAATTTTAAGATCACAGCCTTTAAAAGCCAAAATCTGCTCAAAAATGTGGATTCAATGTCATTTTCTGTCAGGCATTCACACTGTCATGAGCCCATGAAACCTTTTTAAGATCCATCCATCCATCCATCCATCTTCTACCGCTTTATCCGTTACCGGGTCGCGGGGGCAGCTGTCTGAGCAGGGACACCCAGACTTCCCTCACCCCGGACACTTCCTCCAGCTCTTCTGGGAGGATCCCAAGGCGTTCCCAGGCCAGCTGGGCGACATAGTCCGACATAGCCCGAGCCACCTCAACTGGCTCCTCTCGATATGGAGGAGCAGCGGCTCTACTCCAGACAGACAGAGCTCCTCACCCTATCTCTAAGGGAGCGCCCCGCCACCCTGCGGAGGAAACTCATTTCAGCCGCTTGTATCCGGGATCTTATTCTTGCCTTATTCTGACCCAAAGTTCATGACCATAAGTGAGGGTAGGAACGTAGATTGACCGGTAAATCGAGAGCTTCGCCTTTCGACTCAGCTCTCTCTTCACCACGACAGACCGATACAACGACCGCATTACTGCGGCCGCCGCACCGATCCACCTGTCAATCTCACGCTCCATCCTTCCCTCACTCGTGAACAAGACCCCAAGATACTTAAACTCCTCCACCTGAGGCAGTAGCTCTCCCCCAACCCGGAGGGGACAAGCCACCTTTTTCCGGTCAAGAACCATGGCCTCAGATTTGGAGGTGCTGATTCTCCAACAGTGCAAAATGTAAATTATTGCAATTTTTCAACTGGTCTTAAAATGTTGATCAGGAGTGTATATTGGCTGTCTGTCTGCCTGTTCGTCTTGTCAATGGACGGTCAATCTGATTGGTCAAATGGCTGCTGAGCCACAGGTAGACGCTGCTCCGGTGAACCTCCAGAGCTGAGATGAAAGTCAGTCATCTGCGTCAGTTTGCATTAACTCAGTCCACCCAGTACGTGTTTGTCTCAGATCCTCCTCATTGCAGCTCTGCATCAATATTTGGGGAATTATTAGCAGCAATTAATAAGCAGTTGAGATAACATGCCAAATCACAGATCAACTTCGTTCAGTTGTACCACTATCTGGTCAGTTTACTTTAGTGACAATAGCAAATTAGACATGCACATACATCATGCACACAAGCTTAAGGTTAATTTACCTTGCATTCGCTGAACAGTTGAGGGTGATGGTCGTAAAGTGAAAGTAAGTAAACTGAACTTTCTTCTTGCAGCTCCTGCAGATAGGTCTGCCATCCTTGACCAGCTGTCCCTGAGTATTCTTATAATAACCAAAATACGCCCAGACTTCAGATTTTGTTCTCCTTGAAGGCGGAAAAATGCCTTGAGGGGCGCTACTATCACGTTCTCCCTCCGCCATGTCTAACAAGTGCACAGTGCATGCTGCGCATGCGACACTTGTTTTCCACACTGTACTTATCAACTGCAGCGGTTACCATGGTAATTAAAACTTGAAAGGTAACCTTCCCGCGCGGGAATTTTACCATGGTTTACCGTGATACTGTATTTCCCTTTTATGCTACTTTATCCTTCCACTCTTTATACTTCCACACATTTCAAAGAAAAATATTGTACTTTTTAACCCTTACTATATTTAGTTGACAGCTGTAGTTACTAATTACTTTAAAAAGTACGATTGTAAGGGGTGGCTGTAGCTCAGTGGGTAGAGCAGGTCGACTAGTGATCGGAAGGTCACTGGTTCAACTGGTCCTTGAGTGAGATACTGAACCCCACATTGCTCACTAGTGAGGGCCCTGCGATGAACTGGCAACTTATTCAGGGAGTACCCTGCCCTCGCCCTGAGACAAGGCTGGGATTGGCTCCAGCAGCAACACCCCGCAACCCCATGGAAAGGGATAAGCGGTTCGGACAATGACATGACATGACAAGTACGATTGTACACCATAGATAATATAACAAGTGTTTAAAATGCAAAAGATTGTTCTACGAATACAGTTTTTTCCTCCAAAATATACCCAATGGTTTAATTTCATTAAATCTTTAAATTATCCAATATCTCACCAAAAAGCAGTGGTCAGAGAAAAATGTCTTAACAGATCAGAACTTTGTTTTGCTTTTTCCTCTCCAATTAGTCATCTCAGGACCCCTCAGGTCCATCAAGCCCAGTGATGCACCATCAGCTTCTACTGTCCCCTCCATGTCAGTACATTGAGATCTTCTATAGGGCAAGAACAAGATAAGATTCTCCATCATTGGAGTAAATCATGTTGTCACACAACATTGGGATATATTATGCATATTGCACTGAGGTTTCTGTGATACGTTTTTTTGTGCAACAGTCTTATTTACAGTGCTGTGAAAAAGTATTTCTTTGTTTTTTTGCTTTTCTGTCACACTGACATGTTTCGGATCATCATTTACTAAGGGAAAAAATGCTATCAAAACCAACCTGACCCTATGTGAAAAAGTAATTGCCCTCACCTTCTTAAATTAGGAATTAACTGTGATTAATCACATTTTTGGGAAAGCTGAGTTCAATTTCACTATCTCCCCCCAGGCCCGATTACTGCTTGACAGTAGAATCAAGAAACCGCTAAACCAGAACCTGTCTGACAACTTGAAGTAAGCCAAAAGATTTCAGAAAAGCAACACATCATGCCCCGATCCAAAGAAATTCAAGAACATATGAGAAACAAAGTCTGTTGACATCTATCAGTCTAGAAAGGGTTACAAAGCCGTACTTAAGGCTTTGGGACTCCAGCAAACCCTAGTGAGAGCCATTATCCACAAATGGAGAAAACATGGAACAGTGGTGAACCTTCCCAGGAGTGGCCGGCCTTCCAAAATTGAGAAAGAGCATGTTGACAACTCATCAAGAACAATCTCTAGAGCACTGCAGGCCTCACTTGCCTCTGTTAAGGTTAGTGTTCATGATTCAACAATAAGAAAGACACTGGGCAAAAATGTCATCCATGGAAGAGTTCCAAGGCAAAAACAGCTACTGACCAAGAAGAACACAAAGGCCTGTCTAATATTTGCCAAAAAACATCCTGATGATCCTGAAGACTTTTTGGAAAATATTCTGTTGATGGATGAGACAAGAGTGGAACTTTCTGGAAGATGTGCGTCCTGTTACATCTGGTGTAAAAGTAACAGGGCATTTCATAAAAGGAACATCATACCACTAGTCAAACATGGTGATAGCAGTGTGATGATTTAGGGCTGCTTTGATGCTTTAGGACCTAGATGACTCGATGGAACCATGAATTCTGGTCTGTACATGAAAATCCTTAAAGTCTGTGTAAAGCAAATTCAGCCATTTTCTTCTAAACACATTAAAAAGGTCATAAAAGTATTTCTTTAAAACATGTAAAAAACATTCAACTATTTAGAATTTAATTTTGGAGCTAGGCTCACAAACTGTGTTTCAGGTTTTCTGTGATCAGGATTTAATGGGCAGGTCAGAAAATCATGGAAATCATGGCCGCGTTACGTAACGCGTAAATGCATAAACCCAATCCTGCTGCAGAAGCCGTATAAATACACTCAGCGCATTAGCTTCGGTGGTTTTCCTGCTCTTGATTCTTGGATAGCATCTCTTAGAATAGTTTGTAATTAGCTAACCAGTCAACCAGTCAGCTAAACAGTCATGTCTCCTCCACATCACTGCTGCATCTTACCTGGATGCCACAGTGTGCAGAGTAATGACACTGTTAGCTTATTTAAGTTTCCTAAGGATGACAACGTAAGGAAACGGTGGATTGATTTTGTCAAAAGGAGCTACTGTGGAGAGTTAAAAATCACCACCAACACCTGTCTCTGCAGTGTCCACTTAGTTATATACTGTTACAGTGACTGTCACCACATAAAGTCTGGATATCTGAAGAGTCTGTTGACACTGGTCAGTGGGGCCGAACCGACCCTCTCTGTCCCGGCTTGCATCCTCCCGTCTCGCTGACAGCGCATGCTCTCATCTCTGCTGGCATTATGTGCCCGCCTGCGACTGTCCCGCCGACAACAGGTGCTCTCATCCCCGCCACCGGCCAGACTTTATGTTCTCTGCGCTGGCCTGAACCGGACCGTGGGCCGGTTCGGGCCGACATTTCCCATCAGTATGTCCGGTCAGCACTTGATCAAGCATTTGTGTGTGTGTGTGTTTTTTTGTAATAACTCAAAATAAAGACCGTACTTCCAGCTACAAAAGGCGCATCTCTGTCCTCCCTCCATGTTGTTTGTGCCGCTGCATGTTCAGCCATCAGTTTGTGACATTAAGGCCAAGCACACTTGGGTTATGCAGCAGGACAGTGAGCCAAATCACAACAGCAAGTCCACCTCTGAATGGCTCCGCACTTAAATCCGATTGAGATACTGTGGCATGACCTTATACGGGCCGTTCATGCTCGAAAACCCTCCAATGTGGCTGAATTAAACCAATTCTGCAAAGAATAGTGGGCCACAATTTCTCCACAGTGTCTGTCAAAGACTCACTGCCAGTTTATTGCAAACGCTTGATTGCAGTTGTGCCACCAAAGGGTGGCAAAACAAGTTATTAAGTTTAGGGGGTTATTGCTGTCAGGGCTCTACAGTGCGAGCATTTCACTCGCATTTGCCCCTAAAAAGAAAAAAAAAATATGTGCAAATCAGGAAAATTATTCCACTGCACAGCGTGTGAGCATAGGTCACAAGTTACCATCACAAGCGACTTTGTCTGCGCTCGCTCAAAAACTACAATCCTCTGGCCACAACGCACCAATCACAGTAGTTTTCTGTAATGACGCAACCAGTGTCATGGAGAGGTGACAGGTCAATGGACTGTGGTGAAGTTAGTTTCAGTTTGGATATTTGGCGGATATTCACTCGGGTCCAGCCGCAACATTACTGCCCAGTGTTAGCAGCAGGAGGACGGTTAGCTCACACCCCAGAGCCTCGGGCTGAATCACTGGAGACTGATTTAGCAAGCGGAGGTGTTGTTACGGAGGACGGAGGTGCCTCTGTCCAGCGGGGCTAACAGCTGGACTGGAGGCAAATCCGCGGGGAACGCTGCTTCCCTCCATCTGACTTTCCAACGTCCGAAATGTAGATGCTGTTGTTTTTTTTCCTGCACTATCCCGAGCCATTGAAATTTAATTTCATTCCCATTGCACTGTAAAGTGCAATTCAAATGACAATAAAAGAAAGTCTAACTCATTAAATTACTTACTAAATATATTAATACAAAATAATTGCAGTTTTTTAAATATCTTCTATGTCATGTTACCCAGTGACTCCAAACCAGACACACCTCTTTTTCATCATATTTGAGTGCTTCCTCTATTTCATATGAATATTAATATGCAGAAATGATGATTTTTTTTCTCAATAGCTTCCATGTCATGTGACCCAGTGACTCCAAACCAGCATCAAATCCTGTTCCTCAGTGGACCAAATAAGACACACCTCTTTTTTATTGTATTTTAGTGCTTCTTTTTTTTTTATATGAATACTAATATGCACTTAGACAACTGACATCCTTTGTGTTAAGTACACATTGGATACAAAATGAAAAAAAAAGAAAAGAAATCAGACACTGTAAATCATTTTGTTTGTGCTGCCTATTTAAGTGTGAAGTGTACGGAGCTTGTGCGAGATCTCGCAATACTTTTGCGAGATCTCACAAAAACCTTTGCAAGATCTCACAATACCTTTTGCGAAGACAAAAGGACAAAGTTTTTTCAGCTTTTCAGTTTCATGTCAGTGAACCGGAAGTAAAACTACGTAACAGACACACAATGATGGAGGAGCATGGAGCATACACATCTGTGGGAGCATAATACATCCATGTCAGTTGCAACCATGGAGGATGATTTGGAGCGGTTCTTAGTGTCTAGAGGTGTCCCAAAAGAGGACATTACACGAATGAAGAGAGACAAGGTAAGCATAAAATTCATTCAGTAACTTAACGTTACTTTAGCAACACAGAGCATTCGTGGCCAACAAAGTTAGCATTAATCCACTGTCTTTTACTTTTGTAGCATGAATACCTTTCTGAAACTGAAGTCCATGTAGAAGCCATTTAAAACTAATTTGAAGAATTCATATTTAAGTCAGCAAAATAAATCTTTATTTTTAATGATTAATCATAAGGATCAGTGTTGTTTAAATGTATTAATTTAATATAAGTAAGTGGGTTGTTTATGTTAATTCATAGATTGTTTTATACCTGTCCGTAAGATGCTTGGTTATGGGTGGAGTTTTAGTTATATAGCCAGCACAGGTTTGGAGGTCAGCCTTTGCTTTTGTTCAGGTTGAGACGAGCTGGATGCAAAATGTTTTTCGACCATGAAATGGGGACCATAAACCATGGGATATTTTTTTTTGTGTTGATGTTGAATCATGGAATCCTCATCTGCCAAAATTAAATGGTACATCAACTGCAGACCTGTGAGTAATGGAATTATTTAATGAATGAAAGTGGACACACGTCAGATCGGCAGTCGAGATCGTATCATTCAGGTGGCTTTTAAAACTGTTAAAGAGGAGTTTGCCACTACAATCAATAAGTAAATATATTTGAATAAATAAATGGGATGTCACTTGCAGGGCTAAACTAGATTTCAAAATGGAATTTGTGTGAAGTAGGCCAGCTTTCTATCTGGCATCTCTATGTACAGTCTTTTACTGTACTCACTGTAAGATCAGCTATGTCCAGTGGTGGGTTACCACTGAAACACTGCATTGACACCTCTCTCTCTCTCTCTGTCTCTCTCTCTCTCGTTTGCAGGTTGACAAGGCAGTGTTGCGCATCATGACTGATAGCAAATGACAAAATACAAAACGTCATATGGTGACCGAGTAGCTGTCTCATCTTTCTGTGAACAAACACAGTGCCATAGCACCAATAAAGAGATTTACAGAGATTAAAAGCTAAAATAGGGGCACGCAAAATGAAATCGAAGACAAAAGGATCACTGAGTGGTACCCCAGATGAACCCCAGAATACCATGGCCAGACAAAGAAATACGGCAGGAGAGAAGACTTCAAGGAAGGTAGAAATTGGATGGCTTCATTTTGGCAGTAATGGATATAGTCAAGTACGGACCAACAATGGTGGAGGCACAAGACATACTACATTGGCAAAAACAACAACTGTTGCTCAGGTCATGGAATTAGGAAAGGACCTATTTTTCCTGATGGGCACTCCACAAAAGGACCAGCTGAAGACTTCATGTTTGACATCTGTGATTTTAAAATGAACAAGATTCCTGTGGATAAAACTGTTGGCCAAATGTATGAATAAACTAAACTGAAGCTACTCAGATTTTACATTTGCACAAAAGAGGGAGCTTCAACAGATCACTCCTCATCTGAAGAAAACGATCTGCTTGAAGATGAAGAAAACGATCTGCTTGAAGATGAAGAAAACGATCTGCTTGAAGATGAAGAAAACAATCTGCTTGAAGATGAAGAAAACAATCTGCTTGAAGATGAAGAAAATGAGCTGCCTGAAGATGGATCTCACTCAGATGATTCCATCACAGATCTGCAGGATCGTTCACATTCATCTGACAGTGACGGAAGCACCCAGGTATATGGAAATATATTTGCAACAAATAAAATAATGATACTAACAAGGACAGATGTAAATAATTTGCTCAAAGATTACTCTTCAGTCAATAACTTCATTTCAACTTCCTATCTACATATACCTGCAACCCTGTAGGGTGTGCGTTTGTTTTTGTTGCAACTCAATCCATTTTTTATTTTTTTGGATCAGTGTATGTGTACAAACAAGGCTTTATGTTTTGTATTAACATCAGATGACTGCGGTACACACCTTCTTTCTCACAATATATCACCTGTATACAAGTTTGCTGCCAATGCATCATAGAGACTGAGACAAGATGTAAGACAATATAAAAATGATGGCCAAGCTGTCCTTTATTCTTAAGGGATAGTTCAACATTTTGGCAAATTCGCCTATTGCTGTAATCCCTATAGTCATATGAGTAGGTACATTCCATTTAACTGTCAGTGCCTGTTGTTTTTAGAGCCGTGAGACAGGCGCATGTTGCTCAGTGAACACAATGGAGGTGCACTAAACATGCGCTGTTTGAAATCACTCCTCACAGCACTATGTCTGGAATGTAGTTCCGGCTATGCATTTGGCATGAAAACAACTCTGTCTTGTAATGTTCGTTATTATTTCATAGCGTGGTGAATGTGCAGGTCACAACTTATCCATTAACAGTGTTTTGGAGTTGTTGGATGGTGTATTTGATTAGTTTTGAGGAACGGAGCGTTCGTTCACCTCCATTGTGTTCACTGAGCAGCGTGCCTCTCTGCTTCACAGCTCTAAAAACAACAGGCACTTATAAATAAAGGGAATAGACCCACTCATATGACTATAGGGATTATTACAATAGGCCAATTTGCCAGCATGTTCAACCATCCCTTTAATAGACTTTGTGTTTTGCTAAGTATTTTTACACAGCATTTAATATTAAATGTGGAGCGTGTGTTTTGATGTTACTGCTGACAACATTAAAACCCTCTGTCTTTGATTTGTTTTCAGGTGCAACCAAGATCAGAAAAGATAAGGGCAATATCCGAGACTGAGACAGCACAAAGTCCAGGTCCATCACATCCCTTTCAGTCAACCCCAACAGACATTAAAAATAGTCACATTGGCCAAAGGCAGGAAGAAAACACAAGTGAGGTTAGTTTACCGGACCCCTTGTTTAACGAGGCAGATACACTTGTATGGGATCCAGACGATGACCTGGTGGTTCTAAAATCAAATTATGTTGAGGAGGATGAGGATGTCACACAGGTAATGTAAGACACACAACTTCAAGTAACTCTGTTGTGCTCAGGGTTAACTGGTTTTGGGGTACGAGATCATACATTTTTAATAGAAAGCAGTTTGAGGAGGGATGCAGTTTGTAACAGGGTCTCACAAAAAAAGATGCTTGAGTTGAGAGTTGCTTTATGAGAAACATAGGACCCAAAACTATTTTAACCTTGGCACAAACATGCCAAAAGCTAGGATACTTTGGCCTCTGCTTTATTCATTGACAATTCTGTTTTTGTTATGTGTTTTGTTCTTCTAGCAGGACAGTGGGCTGAATTTGCCCACAGATTCAAGCAGCCAGTTTTCATCATCAACATCAGCCAACAGCCCAGCAAATCCACAGACCACACGACGTGCTTCAATTTGCAGGATAAAGGTTGTTGATGACCTTTTGGCTGTATTTATGGACAGCAGCATCATGGATACGACTTTAAAGATGGACTTTGTAAATGAAAAAGCTGTTGATGATGCCAGAGTGTCAAGGGAGGTGTACACAGCCTTCTGGGAGCAATTCCTGGAACAGTGTGAAGGGGAAACAGAGCAAGTTCCAAGGCTTAGGGCAGATTTCTCTGAGGCTGAATGGCAAGTGGCTGGACGCATTTGGGTGGAAGGATTTGTAGACCATGGTGTCATGCCAGTGAAACTATCGATGGCTTTCATTTTAGCATGCATCAGTGGAATCGACTCTGTTAATTAGGGCTAGGTATCGGTACTCAATACTTTTCAGGTACCGACCGAAACAATCCAGTACCAAGTAGTATCGAAACTGCGCATGTCAAATGATACCTCCAATCGATTCTTTTGCTCCCAAAAAAAAAAAACAAAAAAAACTGTAGACTGTATGGTTTTGCGCTCAGCCAATCACTGCAAGCGTTCTTCCATTCAATGCGCCGTGTGATTGGTCATGGACAACAATAGTTTGGTGAGTGAGAAGTGCGGTGAAGCTGTAGCGGAGTTCTCAGCTCTCAGCACTGCTGTCAGACTTGAACAGAAAGTGAGGGCTCAGATGCAGGAAGGCAGGTGTAATGACAGGCTTTATTTTCTGGTATCGTTTCTCTGAAGACAGAGCAATAAATCCACAGGCTCTGAATACTGGATTCCAGAAGAGAACACAACACAAAAAGAAGAACCAAAAGCGCTCCCACAGGAGGAAAGACAAGGCTACACTGAACTGAAATATCTTGAGGCTATAAAATGAATCAAACACAAAATCACTCTAAAAAAAGAGGAAGGCATTCAGGCTATGAAATTATCTACACTGCAATAAATGGCAAAATTTATCCTAACAAAAAAAAATCGCTCCAAGAGGAGGAAAAACAAAAGACACTAACCAAAAAAACAGTACAACTCAAAATCACTCTGTTTTAGAGGATAACAATATACACAAAATAAATCTGACAATACTTAAACACAAGACAAGGTAGGGGTCGAGGCTGTGGAAAGGCTTGACGTACACGATGCGGACGAACAAAATACTCTAGCAACAAGGACAGGGGAAGACAGAGACTATATACACATGGGGGAGGGGCTCACAGGTGGAAACAATCAGGAATCAGGGATGACTCAGACAGATGACACACAAGGAAGGGCATGTGACCTGAAACGAGAGGAGAGTTACTTTTCAAAATAAAACAGGAAACTAACAAGACAAAAACCCAAGACAAGACATCCCTCACCACGGTGTGACAACTGCAGCTTTCCAAAAAAAATAAAATGCCACCTAAATGGTCAAGAGTATGGCTCCTCTACGAGCCCTTGGGGCCAGGGATTAATGCCTGCAAAAAATGCGGCAAGCATATTTTTGGGAAATCCGGGAGCACCAGCAACATGATCAAACATCTGATAATACATGAAGAGAACTTCAGAGTGGAGAGCTGCACGGTGTTTAGCAAGAAGCCGGCTTCAACACCAGCGTTGTCATCTCAGGACAACATAGAGCAACCGTCGATAACTCCAGGTAATATATTTTGGTTACTAGGTTAACAGTAATCATGTTTTGTGTTTTAAAACATTTATTGTGAAGTAAATTGTTTTGGGCATTTTAGGTATGTGTGCTAATGCTAGCCATAGTTTGCTCGCTAATTTTACTTAACGTTAATTAGCAAATTAGCAGTGGCACCCTACTCAGTCACATCAATGCTTTCTTTAGTGGTTAACTTAGGTAGTTTTAGCTTCTGTGGCAGCTTAATTACTTACTTATTAATGTTAAGGTCCAACTACCACCACCACCGCCACCACTGCACCGGCTGATGCCAGAGACTCTAGCAGCAGCAGCCTCACCACACCATTCACATTAGCTGCAAGGTCGCAGATGACGAGGGAGAGGATGGATGAATGACACAGGAAAGTTACAGCTTTTATTGTGAAGGGACTTCAGCCGTTTTCCACAGTAGAGTCACCTTGGTTTAGGTAAGCCAGCCAGCACTGAGCTCATAGTTCACTCAGTTATGCTCAAAAAAATGGAAGTATTCAACAACTAACTTAATGCTTTGAGATGAATGAATCATTCAAGATATCACAACACAACATCTTGAATGATTCATCTCAAAGCATTACGTTAGTTGTTGTGTCCTGTGTTTTACCACTTCGGGAGATGGTTGCTGCGGTATCAACTGCCATCAAGAGACATGCTCTCTAACACACTGATAGCAGCATGGTATGCCATAGAGAGGGAGAGAGTGCATGCTGAGTTGGAGGAGACTGAGGAGTATGTGGCACTTATCTGTGATGGTTGGACCAGTGCAGCCCAGGATCATTACATCACAGTGACTGTCCACTTTGCTAAGGGAGGTCAGCTGCTAGAAAGGGTTCTCCACACTAAAGCTGTCTGTGAAGCCCAGACAGGAGAATTTGTGGCAGAAGAGATTTGTCACATAATGGCAGAGTATAATATTCAGGGAAAGGTGGCACCATTAACAGTCGACAATGCTGCAAATATGGGTGTGGCTGCAAGGAGGTTACAGATGCTCAAGATAAATAAATGTTTCCAAAATTCTTAACATGTACATGAAATGCATATTGTGTATTGTTAATGTTTTCAGATCTCCCACAGCATACAATGGTGCTTGATGTGCGAATGAGGTACACTCTACTTGATGATTGAACGGTTTGTAGAGCAGTATTCAGCCATTCAGGCAGCATCTTTGGACCCCAGGCTCAGGAGGTCAATGGAAAGGGAAAGTGGAAATGGAAAGTGCATGACATTATCACTATTTTGACAAAGTATTTCTTTAATTTGATATCTTCATTAAAACTGCTTTGGTTTTGTGTGGGGTGATTGTCTTCTTTTTTCAGGCTCCAGAGAATTACAGAGCAGGACTTCAGGCGTGCAGAGGAGTTTGTGAGAGTGATGAAAATCCTGTACACCTCAACTCTGTGTGTGTCCTCAGAAAGGGATGTAGCATGTGGCCAAATTCTGCCCATCCTGCAGAAGGTTGAGGGCCACTTCAAGGCCACTTGCTGCTCCACTCTGACATTACAGTGCTTGGCTACAAAGTTTGTTCTGTCATGTCTCCTGTTTGTTTTGTTCTTGTTTCTGGTTTTTGGTTTCTTGTATTTGATTTTCATCCTTGTATCTTGTCTTGTGTTATGTTTTGCTTTCTCCATGTCTTGTGTCTCTTGTTTTGATCTTCCATGCCCTCATGTGTCCTTTAAGTTCTCCCCTCTGGCTCCCTCTGTCTGTTGTCTTGTTCCCTCCTGGTCTGTTCCTCTGTGCTCCTCCCCCTCATTATCACACCTGGTTTCCTTCCTCCTCTCTCCTCACCTGTGCCTCGTCATGTCGTTAGTGTCTGTGTATTTAGTCTCTGTGTTTCCTTCACTCCTCGCCCAGTCATTGTATTTTGTTTGCTGGATTCTGTCTTGTGGATTTTGTCTTTTGTTTGCTGGATTCTGTCTTGTGGATTTTGTCTTGTGCTTGCTCCATGCTCCATGCTCCATGCTCCATGCTCCATGTCCGTTTGGTATGTTTTTGGTTTTGAGTTTTCTATGATTGAGTTGGACTTTGATTTTTTTGATTTGTACTTTGTCTAGTTGTTTTCATTGCTACTTTGTTTGGTTTTGTTTGCTACTTTGCCTTTTGCTCTTTTTTGTCTGCCATTTGTTTTTGTATTCAGCTTTTTAATAAAGCTCGCCCTTTGTTTGTTCCCTTATCCCTGCCTCACGTGTCTACTGCGTTTGGGTCCACCTTTTCCCTTCCATAGTTTTCCCTTTTACCCCAACTTGACATGTTCATCCACAGATATCTTAACTGTCAATTACATGTCACTTGATTCAGGCTGCAACTAAGGATTATTCACATCTGAGAAACAGAAAACATTTTGTGAGAAACAGAAAATATTTTGTGAAATTTTTACAAGAAAATTTGACTTAAACGATTAATTAACTATCAAAATAGTTTGCGATTAATTGTTCCCCTACAGGGCATAATGAAATATCCCTGACTTACAGAGATGCAGTGATGGCCTCTCTTAGGTGCCTATCCAAGTTCACAGCCTGATAGGGATCTCTTGGTAGAGTCAGATGGGACTCCGCCATTAAGATGTTGCATAGTTCATACACATCTGAACTGCATGGTATCGGCCGGTGAAAGACGCATTCATCTTTGCACAGCTGAAGATGTTCATCTTCAACAGGGGAAAGGAAGTCTCTGGTCCCATAGAGTTGAGGCAATGCAAACATCACATTGGGCCGACCACTGGGGACACTGATATTTTTCGATGGTCTGATGGTGTGTGCATTCCAAACCTGTGCAGTGTCATCCAACTCATCCTGTTAAAAAGACTATACAAAATACAATTAGGAAGAACAGTACATACATACATATACAAAAAAAATGTATCCACAATTTCTCTCTCTCTCACTCACTCACACACACACACACACACACACACACACACACACACACACACACACACACACACACACACACACACACACACACACACACACACACAAACTCACCTGGATCTGTCCCATGCAACAAAACTGAAGGATAGCCTTGTCCAGAAACCCGCCGTCAAAGAATCCATTGTCTCTGATGTCTGCAAACAAGGACATCCAGAACTCCAGACACTGGTTGCGTAGAAAACCCCACCAATATTCGATCTGTTGATTGCCGGTGCTTGCTCAATCCAAGTAACTATCAACAGTGCCGTCTGGATGAATGGGGATGAGGAACCGCTAAAAGCCTCTAACATAGCCGTTTTCAGTCCTGAGATCGCCTCTCACAATCCTAGGGCAGCCCCCTAAACGTTGCACTGCATCGACATAATAACCCCCGATGAACTTTGGGTTACTACTTGTGGTATAGGCATTAAGCCAGATTATTTTTTCGAGAAAAAAACGTTGATGCTTCCGTTGATACAAAAGCCATATGTCTTCAGATTGTCATAGGAGTCCATGTGCCAAATGAAGTTTGGACCTCTCGAGAAGTAGCTCCTTCGTCTTAGGCGTCTTGCTTGCCTTAATGACAGTCCTCTCGGATCCAGCTCCTTCAACACCAACCGCACATCCTCCTTCTTTACTCGTAGTCCATGTTCTCTACACTTAGCATACATCCACCGGTACCCATGAAGCTGGCCAGAGTACTGTAGTTCGTTGCTGAGAGATCTCATAATACTTTTGCAAAATTTTTTTTTTAAAATTTATTTATTTATTTTTTCCCTCGTGTCCCTTTAGGGCAGGGGTGTCAAACTGATCCAGTAAAGGGCCATGTGGCTGCAGGTTTTCATTCCAACCAAGCAAGAACACACCTGATCCAAATCAGGTGTGTTCTTGCTTGGTTGGCTGATTGGTTGGCTGATCCAAATCAGGCGTGTTCTTGCTTGGTTGGAATGAAAACCTGCAGCCACATGGCCCTTTACTGGATCAGTTTGACACCCCTGCTTTAGGGGCTCTGTAGAAGTGTTACATAAATCGATAAATACATTTTTGTGCTCCCAGATATTTTACTTTAGGAGCACATGTGCTCGTTGGGAAAAATGTCAGCGTAGAGCCCTGATTACTGTAGTGCCTCTCTAGCATGTTTGACTATAGTGAGAGGTGGCTAACCTGTGCTCTTTTAGATATAAAAAAATGGCTTGGGGTTTCCTAATGTGTATGATCATATACTTTTCAATGCAATACTTTTTACATTTTAGATCACTATTAATATTTACGCTTTACCATGAATTGAAATGTATTTGGATTACTTTTGTTCCTTTCAAACACTCTTACTCTATCAAACACAAATCAATCTTTGTCTTAACTTGAAATATCAAAAGTATTCAATAACCACATCTATTTTCTGAAAACGTATGAGTTATTCACTTTGAATAACTGAATTTACTGGTTAAATGTTTCCTTCAATGGTCTTATCAAATGCTTTACAACTGACAATATCAAGTGCAATCACAGACACTTAAAAAAAAAAAAAATAGCCAGCAATAAAATTGCTTAAATGAAAATACCCAGTTCAAAGTTGTAGGCCTGAATGTAGCTCCTGTACGTTGAAGCCTTAAAGAAAATGGCTGCTTCACCACAAGGCAAAAACAAACACTGGTACCGTCACTCAAGATTCACACCGCTAATGATCTCAACAAAGTCTACCACTCGGCAATGCTGTCCGGCTCCCTCTGGGTCTTTGTGTGTGTCACCGGTCTCACAGCTCCACATGGGCTCTACTTGTCAAGTTCGCTCGTCCCTAGCTTGTTAGCACAGTCCAAGCACACAGCGCTAGCCGCTAGGTCAGCAGCTAACTTAAACTCCTTAATGTCTTCTTGTGCTGAAAAGTCTACTCAAACATACAGAACTTTACCGCCGTTCAAGCTTTTAAAGAGTCCTGGTTGAACACCTTCACTCAAACTGGCATAAACATTAACTAGAAAGATTGTTTTTTTACTTTACAGCAGACAACCTGCATCACTCGGCTTCCTCCGCTTGTCACTCTCTCTCTCCTTCCTCATTCCCCATTGATCCCGCCCCCTGGTCCTTTGACCTCGAATGAGGTTGGTCCAGGAATAAAAAAAAGGTCCTGAAATAACATAAAATCACCAAAGGTCCAAGAATAACAAATTCACAAACATTTGCACAACTCTATCTTTCCTGTTCTTACATGTATAATCAAAGCAAATTAACATAGATTAACACAACCAACAATAAACATTGATTTTAAATGCTGTATTTTATGAATCCTTTGAACATTACGCAATATTCCTTCCTCTCATTTAGCAATAGTTTAACTTCACTGCTGGTCAAGGAATTTTAACATTTTAAACTTAAATGCTATTTATTACCCTATGAATTTATTTATTCAATTATATTCTCTTGATCTTAAATAAGGTTACATTACTTTTCACATAGGGCCAGGTTGGTTTAGGCAGCTTTTTTCCCTTAATAAATGAAATCATAATTTAAAAACTGCATTTTGTATTTTCTCAGGTTATCTTTGTCTAATACTATAATTTGTTTGATGATCTGAAACATGGAAGTGTGACAAAAAAGCAAAAACTAAATAAATATGTAAGGGGGCAAACACCTTTTCCCAGCACTGTATATAATATTTGCAAATCTGCACTGATTTCCTTGCTATGATATTTTTGAGCAATACCTGGTTTCTATTGTATTTATATTTCATGCCCTGGATTCTTTAATATTTGTAAAATAAAGATAATTGACACAATCGTTTCTGTGATTGTGTACGGACGTGATCATTTTATTACTGTCTTTGTTTTATTTTTCAGTTCATAGTTTCAGTTCACTTTCTTCAGTGTCATATAATGTTTCCTGCTGATTCAGTTTTGTTAGGGTCTGATACCAAACTGTACAGTCACTGTTCTCGCCCCATATGGCAGAGAACAGCATCCCTGCCGGCTGTCCTCAGCAGAGCTGCAGCACACTCGACAGCAGCAACATTCCTGACCAGGACATCAGTGAATGCGATTGGGAGGGGCGGACGGAGCAGCAGCAGCAGCCTGGGGTCTACATCCTCTCTGCAGAGAGTCACTGCTCCCCCACCTCTAACACCTCCTACCCTAAATCTTCTCCATGTGTTTTTAACGGCTTTTTCAAGGAACCGGAAGCGGCAAAACGAAGTGAAGTTGAGGGGGACACCGCGTTAGCAGCGTGCTGGCTGTTCTTGTTAGTATTTCTTCCTCCTTGCCCCGGTATCCCCAGTAACCAGGAAAATTGCTTGGTGTAGCTGTATCGGAGAGAAGGCTCGGGAGGAGGTGAAACTGCGGGACAGGATGACTGATAAAGACACGGCGACAGAGAACATAATAACAGGTAGGCCATTTAAGATCATTGGCAGGCTCTACGCTGATTCAGTTCTTCACTCTGCTCATCTCAGAGAGCAATTAATGCGCGCGCACTACGCAGTGTGATTCTGCAGGACGCGTTCATGTGCACTCGACTGAGATTTGCCATGTTCTCGGTCAATATAAGGGCGGAAACACAACGTTCTACTGTGTTTGTGTGTGTCCAGTCTTAAAACGTCTTTGTAACACATGCGCTGCAGTGCAGGGAGGCCGGTAGAGCTGTGAGGCACTGCCCTGTCTTTTCAAGGGCAGCAGGACCTCGCCTACTGGCCCGACCACAGCAGCACTTCCCAGACGAACATGGCGATATTAATATTAATGTCTCAGGCTTGTGTTTTCCGACTGCGAGGCTGAGCTCAAAGTGTTGGGTTTTTCTCCGTAACTAAAAAAACACACGGCCCAGTTCAATCCTTCTTAACGGTGCAGAGTTTGGTCACATGGTCCGTCCCACCGGAGTTATGAGTCAATGCAGCAAAAAGTCTGCACCATGTCTTCAGGTAGCGCAGTGTTCATTACCCGCCCACACGGCCCTCCCTGGGTTGCGTTCCAGACTAGTGTCCCCTGTCACAGTAGTCAGCCACCTGCTTAAGTTCCATGATGTTTGTCTGCTCGATAAAAATATGTCCACCCTGATACTACTGCCATAGGACGCCTACATACCATAGGCTGTTAGATGTGTAGTCAGACGAACTCCATTGGAATTTCTCTTCTTTTATAATTTCTCGCTGGTCACGAAGCACCAATGAACAGTATTTAGGAATAATTGTGTGAGATCTGAGTTCTTAATACATGATTTGGCATACACTCAATTGACAAAGCATTATTAATTTTAACATGATTTAAACTTTAGTATTCTCCATCATGATAAACCACTACGGTCGAGAAGGAGCTGTGTGAGCAATAGAGCAGAGGTGTCAAACTCCCTCTCAAATAAGCATCAGGCTATGTAAATGTAAGACATATATAAATGTATCTGTTCAATTATATAATTGCCTTTGATTACTATTGTTTTTGACAGAGCCCTGTAGGGGTCACATGATTAGGACTACTGTTGCATTATGTTTTCTGTTCTTTTGCAGCCCTTTTTTCCTTTTGTTCTTTCTCAGTGATAAACTAACTAGAAATCGTGTAAATCAAGTGTATAGCTATAAGTATATCAAACACATACAGTATTTGTGATGTTCATTCTTCAACAGGTAACTAAAACACCACATACCACTTTGCTTCTGCATCCAGCAGGGCCGTCAGTACACTAGCTCCCTGACGGTGTCTTTTGTCAAGCTCACACCAGCCTGCTTGTCATCAGGGAACACCTGTGCACGCATCTTCAGGATACACTGCTTCAGAAATGCATGTTCTTCTGCTGCAAATAAGATGACTTTCACTGTTGCAATGTTTATTGCTGTAACTTAGGTGAATTCACTTGAGAATACTTGTTAAGTTAGCATACTTGGCTCAGCTCCTTTGGCATACTGAGACAGTATCTAGCATATACGGACATCTAGCAGCTAGATGACACAGCATATAATTGTTTTCTGCACATTTTATTCTCTGCAAGCTCTTGCAGGTCACTTCAAATGAGATGTCCTTCCTCATAAGAAATACTGGGATTAACAGTTCAGGGGTTGGTTGGTAGTATTTCAGTATTTGATAGCCAATATCAAGGACTGAAACTACCAACATCAAAGATAAATAAAGAAATAAATTGGCTCAATAAATAAATTGATCCAAACATAATAATGAAATTAAATGTAAGTGTTAATTTATAAAATGTGATATAAACCTATATCTCCCTTTTTAAATGTACTTCTATTTAGTAAAGTTCGTGTGATTATCTTTTTACAGCATAAAAAATACAACTTTAAAACTTATATCTTTATTGTTCAAACCTTGATCCATGTTTTTTCTTGAAGAAAAAATCGACAGCCTTACTTGTTAGTGGTCCTATTGGCTGACTCTGCTCAGACTTGGAATTCTGAGCAGTGTTGGCATTTATACTTCAAGCACAGTGCTTGAGCCACTGTGAGGAGGAGGTTTTCAGGCCTGAGGCATGGTGACTCAGCAAAGACAGTCAGCTAATAGGGCTGCTATATCCATAGCCCCAATCACACTGCCCCTTCAGTGTGGGAAACACACTCCAACAGTTTTGCTGACTCCAGAGGTACTATCAGCACAGGCGAGACGGTGTCGGTGTGAGTGTGAAAAGCTGGAGGCCGGATCAGTATGTTGGTCTGATGGTGTTCACAGTCTGATAACTAAACAGATCCTTCATTCAACAAATAAAAGAGAAATGTTCCACAAAGCAACATTACAGGACCAAACAACAGTAATGTGGTAACTGGTCGTGTCTTTGGGAACAAAAAAGGAAAATCTGCAGTTATATGTGGAAAGGTGTCTGACATCCTGTCTGTCCTCCTGTCTGTCCTCCTGTCTGTCCTACCAACTCTTCATCACATTTCTGCTGGATAAACAGCATCTGTCCCCGACTGCAGAACCAGGTGGCCCCTGCCGTTGAATTGTGGTGATTGCATGATGTGATCCAGAGCAAAAAACTCACCATGTCTCTGTCTCCCTCCACTATTGTGTTGTTGTAGTTACTGTCTCTGAAAACCTATACTGAAAAAAAATCACTGGCAGCCTCTTTCCCGCGACTGGGAGTCAGACAGCATCCGGTTTACTGATGGTGATTATGTAATTATGTAATTCAGAGCGAAACACATCACTTTGTCACTTTCCAGGATGTTTGTTGGGTCAGGATCTCAATCAAAACACATAACAGCATCCATATGATTATAAACAGTCAGGGGGTACATGTTAAGATTAACAGGAGGACTCCTGGGGAAACACATTGAAACAAAACGCACAGACGTCAACGTCATAACATGTACCTTCGCACCTCTTTGGATCTGCAGGGCCGGCGTTCCTTATGAATTTATACACTGGAGCATCTTACACCGGAGCTGCTTGGTTCTGTGTGAACAAACAAAGGTGGAGAAACGGCTAGCCTTTGCTGTGCCACTAATGCATATTCTCTGTGTGAAAAGGGCTTATGGCTAACTACTTAAGGGCAGCTAACATTACAGCTAGCAGTTACAACATTGCAGTCAGCAGTTACCATAGCAAAAAGTAAAGCAATCTGTCCACCCGGAAGCTCAGTAAATCACTGGGATGTCAGGGAGTTCGAAAATATTTTCTTCACAAAATAGTTAGCCAAAAACTTTCTCGGGTGGCATTATTTCTTCCCCTGTGACCCCATTCATATTACAAATTTAATTCAAAATTCATATTCAAGCTGTTAAAAGCTGTTTGAAATCTTCAGTCTATAAATGCATTAGGCTGTTTCTGTAGTTTGCCTTGTAATCCGGTCTATAATTTTAGCAAACTAAACTAATGTAATGTTATGTTTTTTTGCTACACAAATGGAGAGCAATAACTAGCAGAGACATCTTGAGCAACACAAATATATGAGAGGCAGTGTATGCAGAAGTCAAAATCGCTATTTTTAAGACAATAAGAAGGCTCGACACAACATGAAACTTTGCTCGTAGTATCACCAGGGTCTCTACACATGAACACGAGCATTGAGAAAATTGTCTGTACACAGAGTTTACTAAAACAAAAGGTTCCTGAACAACTCAAGTTAGCAGCTGTATCTTCGGGACGCCGCCGTCATGGCAGAGAAAAAGTGCCAATCCCCGAGTTCGACCCAACAGGAAGGAGAGTAATGGTGGACCGCACCTCAAGCCTTCCTGTTAGGTCGCGCTCGGGGATCGACACTCTTTTTACTATGGTAAATCTTAAAAGTGCCTCTTTTGTCATAATTATCGACTCATATACATTTACAAATGAAGCTTAGGTTGCTTTTTGGCGAGAGTTTCACTTCAATATGCATCATGCAAACAGCCGTGTAAAGAAAATTACTGTTAAAAATGTCTTACGTCTTTCTTTCATTTGTTATAAGAACAAATTGTACGGCTCAGGACCTTTGCTATAGGAGGTGGTTGAGCATTAACAGCTTATGTCCACAGGGGCCGCCAGAATCAACTAAAAATGAAAATTCCCTGTTCCATTGCTTCCTGGTTGTCTCCGAGACTTACCACATGAACCACATAAAAGTGAAAAGGGAATGATGTCCTCTGAGACAGTGGTTATAACACTATTTACTGAATAAAAAATGGTTGTTATAAAAGTAACATGATGTACATACTATGGTTAGGCGATGTCTGCTGAATTGGCATATGACTGTGTCTACAGTGAAACATTGTGATGGAGGATGACAGCATTGTTTATGAATTTGAGGCAGTGCAGCAGTTGTGTATTAGCTTACCACTGTAGTCTCTGCTGTCTCCCACCGGTGCTCTGACATGAATCTCACCCTGCAGAGGAAATCATGTCTGGTTACCACTGATATACATACCGACATGCTGCGACAAAATAAAAAAATGCATTGTGGTTTGCCTCACCTCTGTATTGCTATCTGTTCTTAGCCCATTGTATTTGCCTCTGTCAAGGAGTTTTCACCTGTGTCCATTTTGTTTGTTTGTTTGTTTCTTGGCTGATTGGTTGGTTGTAGGCTTGGCTTGGTGGTTGCTGTGCCCATTATTACCCTGTGGTCTTGCATGCACAGATTATATTCATTTCCAACAGCCCCCACTGTCATTTAGCCTTTTTAAATATCAATTAGTTGGATAACAGCTGCTACCATTACTGCTACCATTACACCTGTAGTAGCCTGTAGTAGCGGGGGACAGCAGCAGAGTTGCAGCACAAAGCAATAGGAGTCACAATTGACTGCATAATGCAATGCATAATCAGCCAAAGTCTGATGGTACACTGCACATTTTATTTTTGTATGTAATTTATTTATTAATTTTTACATAAGTTGTAGCATATTCCTTTTGTAAAGCTACAGAACTTGTTTAACTCATTAATGTTTTGTAAGTCCCAGCACTTTCTGTGTTGTAGCATGCTTGCTTATTATAAGAAGTAGTAAGAAATGACTCTCTACATTAAGGTAGTAACCTAGTGAGAAGAGGGTGTTGCAAGTTCCCACAATTTCATCGGATAACATTGCATAAATATCCTGCATATTCCATCGCATTTTTTAAGAAAACGTGCCGCGTAATCACTGATTTTTGCCTGCAACAATCACAAAAAATTCTGCATTTTTCGGGGAGGACTGGGCAATATGTCCGATTCATACCTAATGCTAAAAAAGGATTTTGATGGACTTCGGTTCCGTCCATGCCCAAGTCAGACGCCTAAACAGAACACTCTGCCTGAGTTTAAAAACTAACCATATCACACTCACAGCTTTAAAGTGACCACGAAAGTAAGCTCAAGACAAAAACAGACTAAAACACTCAATGCTAACTTAGCCAACAGTGAGTCTGGGGCCGAACAAGAGTACGGGGATGCACAACGACAAATTAAAGAATGCCAGACACGGATGGAGACGTCAATGGCTGAGATTAAACAGTGGGTAGACACACTTGAGGAGAGACTGACCACTACTGAAACCAGAATGAGTAACACCGAAGACCAGGGCTTGCGGCAAGAAAGAGTGCTAGCCTACCTGCTAAGTAAAGATGCAAAGCTAACTGCCAGACAAGATGACTTGGAAAACAGGCTCTGCAGGAACAACATCATGGAATACCTGAAGACGCAGAGGGTAAAGAGATGATTCCATTCATAACTAATCTCTTTAAGTCATCTCTGAAACTGCAGTAAAATATGAACATATGTCTGGAGAGGGCTCACAGGGCCATAACGCTGAAACCGACAGTGCCACCGAGATCAATAATAGTGCGGTTTTTGGACTTTAAAGTGAAACAAATGGTGCTCCAACAAGCCTGGGCCCAGCAAGAAGTGGAGTTTCAGGGGAAAAATGTTTTTTTGATCAAGACTACTCCACGGATCTCCTGAGAAAGAGAAAGCAAGTGCATGAAGTAATTAAAAGGCTCAGGGACGCAATATCAGAGCTCAAGTACCTTACCCGGCACAGTTAAGGGTATTTTTGGACACCAGGGTCAAAACTTTCCCCTCTCTTTGTGAAGCTCAACCAACTTTGCAGGAGCTAGGAGTGGATGAACGGGACCTCCTGGAGAGAGAGCTACTAGAGAACAGATGGCTGACCCAGGGCGGACAGGGGAAAAAAGGGCTGATGCTGACTCCCAAGGAAAACAAGACCATCATGAACGGAACAGATCATCACGGAAATAATTGAGACTCAACTAACTCTTTCATAAAAGATTAAATGGAAAAGGTAACATGAGTGTAGTAAAAGCATATTAAAATCTAAATGTTTACAGGCTTGACAAAATCAAAACCAGGAGCAGAAGCAAGAAGATACATAGGGGTTTTCCCATTGTTTTTTCAAATCTTATTTCACCCTTTTCTGTTTTCATTTTCTCCTTTTTCCCCTTTTTTATTTTATTAAAAATTGATTTGGGCACTCAATGCAGCAGAGTTGATTGCACGGACTGCTGCTCACACACTTTGTGTACCCCTAACAGAGAGTCTAGTCTCCTTGCCCGGACTACGTGTACATCAGGGGTGGGTTATATATGGACTGTTAACCATATATCGCTGTAATGAGGGTCTCATTGGAAGTTCTACCAAGTGACCGGTTTGTTTTGAACTGTACTGGGAATCTGCCCACCAAAGCATGTTGAGCTCAACCTATAGGGGGCGCTATAAATGCTACACATGCGTATCTCAAAGACCTATCAGACGGAATTTCACCAAATTTGGTATGCATGTTCTAGGGGCGAGTATTAACTAATATCTTGAGTGCCATGTTGACAGGTGAAAGTGGGTGTGGCCTATTCGTCATTAACCATCATTGTTTGCCTTTTATTAATTTATGGCGAGCTGGAAGGACCCAGAGACATGAAACTTGGTACATTCAGTATAAATGACGTCCAAATGCTGCTCCAAAAATCTGATCCCAATCCGTCAGATGGGGGCGCTATAACATAGGGTGTGAACTTTGAAAGGCTCTTGACTTGAAATTTTTCATACACGTCCTCCTGATAGTCCTCTACAAAAAGCATCTTGCACCACGAATGCCGCTATTACAGATTTTTTGCTAATTTGCATAACGTTAAAAACAGTAAAATGAATATAACTTTTGAAAGACTGACTCTATCAACACCATTTGGTATACTGCTTCGGGGGATGTAAAGACACATTTCTACTATAAATGAGCCAGACTGATCAAAAAACATGGCCACCAAGGACCCATGTATTTTTGCAATAGGCAGGGCTTAGAAATGACCGGCCATAACTCCCACACCCTTTGTCTTATCATTACAAAACCTGTTGGGTAGGCTGACAAGGGGACTGGGAATCTGCCTACCCTGTTGAGCTCAACCTATAGGGGTTGCTATAAATGCCATTAGCATGTAGCTGAAAAACAATTTGGAAAAATTTGGGGCTTATCAGGGTTACGTGTTGCACAGAACTTTGAGGAATATGGCAGCCGATGTCATCAACTGCGGGGATGAGGGTCAGGGTGGCTGATTTGGGGTGAAAGAGGTTAGAACCCATGGATTGCTGCTTGTGGCTATATTTAGAGGGCAAAGCCTGAGGGGCCAAGGGACCGGCGGTGCTAGGAACCCAAATGTAATTGTAAGGATTTTTATTTTTATTTTTCTCAGACTAAAAGTGGTGCTGCAAATTAAACCGTGCAAGGGAGGGCAGTGAAATTTGGAGGGTTGGTCCGGACTCCTGCAAATATCTTAGACACAAAAAACTACATATATCTGCATGCAGGGGGCACTATAACCTAGGCCAACGCATTTTTGCCTATAACTCCCACACTGTATGTCGCACGTTCAGAAACCTTGTATCCCCAAATTCCCTGAATGGAACTGAATCACTTTGCAATCGGCCCCGACCACTTCCGACTAGAAAGTTTTTCGCAAAAGCTGGAAAACCTACTTTATCAAAATCCTCCTTGAAATTTAGTCCGATCTACGAGATACACTCTTACACTCTTCACCTGATCTAAAGTTATCAAAAGAATTTTGCTCAGTCAAAAAATGTGCAAATTATTAACAAATTTCTGTAGTTAGCTACAATGACATGACATGACCGCTTATCCCTTTCCAAGGGGTTGCAGGGTGTTGCTGGAGCCAATCCCAGCCTTGTCTCAGGGCGAGGGCAGGGTACTCCCTAGACAAGTCGCCAGCTCATCACAGGGCCCTCACTGATGAGCAATGTGGGTTTCAGTATCTCACTGAAGGACACTTCGACGTGCAGCTCAGCCCTGCCCAGAGCCAGGATTTGAACCAGCGACCTTCCGATCACTGGTCGACCTGCTCTACCCGCTGAGCTACAGCCGCCCCCGATATAAAAATGTAAACTGTGTAATATCTCAATCAAACTACATGCTATTAACACCAAATTTGAGATCCTTGGATGCCATGTCACTTGAGACAAATTTGGCAAATTTGGCCACTAGGGGGCACTAAAAATATGGTAAGTTTATATCTCTTGAACGGCTACACCCATTTTTACAAAATGTGGTCGGTATGATGTAGGGCCAATCCTGATGCCATATCTTGAAAGTGGTCATGACTGGTCAATGTGGGCGTGGCTTATTACAAGATAAACAACAAACATTAAATTTAGCCAAGCTGTTATGCCGAGAGCTTTGAAATTTATATGGTACGTATAGAATAGGACACAGTTCTTCCATACCAAAAATTGCACATGTACTCCACTAGGTGGCGCTATAATAGATGCAATCACGTTTTTGCCTGTAACTTCCACATTTTAAATGACACATTTGCAAACCTTATATCCATATGTTCCTTGAATAGAGCTGGGTTTTCTGACATAGGACACGCCTACTTCTGCTGCACATTTCGCTAAATCGTCACATATGCAAAACCTACTTTGTCGAACTCCTTGGGATTTTGTCTGATCTGTGATTGTCCGATCCCATTGTTGTCTGCTGCTTGAGCTCCTGCAATTCCTGTGAGCTGGAATGGGCCAGAAACGTAAAACTTGGCCCAATGATTGGAAATGATGTGCATCAATTTTTATTAAAATGTGAGCCCAGTCGATGATGGCACTGTAATTACGGCTTGAAAATGTGTTTTTGGGAAGGCCATGCCCCTCCCACCTTAACCCTTTATAGGGCACTCATTGAAATACTATGAAATTCAAAAAATCAACTATAGACTATGTGTCTGTGCCATAACCAGAGTTTATTTCTGTTTTCAACATTTTCAAAAAATTCCATTGTCTTGCAGAAAAACAAAGTAAACGAAGTTACCATATTTGGTTCCTTGCCCTTCAGTAGTAAAAAAAAAAATCCATTAAGTGTATATGTTACATATACAACAAAAACACCTCTAAGGTGAAAGGAACATACAGGAATACAACTTTATGTACTGTATAACAGTATAACACACAGTACAACTTTATATACTGTATAACATACAGTATCACATACACAGTACATCTTTATGTACTGTATAACAGTATAACACACAGTACAACTTTATATACTGTATAACATACAGTATCACATGCACAGTAAATCTTTATGTACTGTATAACAGTATAACATTCATCATAACTTTAGAAACTATATAACATACACAGTACAACTTTCAACATTCATGTTTCTTATTCATGGTATCTAATGAAGCAGTTGCGCTCACTGTTCATGCAAAGGTGGACCTTGCAGACCCTGCATACCACATTTGACATCACAAAGTTGCCTTTCCGGCTGCAGTACTTGCAGGTCTGGCGTTTGTCATGTACAGGGGCATGGAAGAGGGACAGGTCAAAGCGCACAGCCTCATTTGGTGTGTGGCTGCGGTGTCCCCGCACAGGCTCAGGTACAGCGACATACATGCTCAGGCTTTCAACAGATGAGGATGAGCTTCTTCTGGAGCTTGATTTGGCAGATATCTGGCCGCTGGCACCCCTGAACACCTGGATTCTGAAATCTTTCAGAGACTGGTCTTTCACTCCAAGGGCCATACTATCCCGTCTGTACACAACCCAGGCATTTGTGATACTGACATCCACGGCATATGCGAACAGACGCAAGTACCACCTCTTGGACTTCATGGGGGTGCGGTAGAGGTGTACCAACATGTCACTTTTATCAATGCCCCCCATGTTGGCGTTATAACTCTTGATGACGGCTGGACAGCTCACAGGCTCCTTCATCTTGGTCTCACTGCAGTACCTAATGACTGAGGACATCGGCTCCACCCCCATGTCTGTTGACAGCAGAGTGACCGTTCTGTTGTCCTTCCATCTGACGGCCAGTATCCCATCATCACTGGTAGCATAGTCATAAGTGCCACGGGGTACAGCCTTCTTCTCCATCTCCTTGATGGACTTGAGTGGAGGATTTTTTATTCTATTGTCCCTTGCTGTCCCTGTGTACCTGCAATTCTGATCTCTGAGGTACCGCACTAGCTCCATGCTGGTAAAAAAGTTGTCAGCAAAGATGGCTGTGGTGGTGGGGGAGGACATGGTACTTGCCAGGACAGCAACAATCTGACTGGTGGCACCCAGCACTTTTTGTTCAGGCGTCTGGGGTACATCATGGGCCTCCAGGGTAGTTTTGCCCTGGTAGAGCACCATGTCATGGATGAAGCCGTCCTCAGAAGCCCTCGCGAACAACTTAAAACCCCACTTGTCTGGCTTGCTTTTGATATATTGCCTTAGGTTGCCAGCTGTCTTCCCTTTGTAGGCAACCATAACCTCATCTACAGACTGTTTGGGGGTCTGTGGCTCACGCCTGAAGGCATTATTGAGATAGCTGAACAGGGGCCGGACTTTGAAGAAAGGGTCGCTGGTGCCAGGGATCTGAGTGTTGTCATTGAAGTGGATAACCCTTTTCAGCAGCCTGAACCTCTTTGATGACATCAGGTCGGCAACTTGAGGGACCCTGGTTTCCATGGCGCAGTAATCTTCAACAGAGGGGAGCTGAACAACACCCATATAGATGAGGATGGCCAGAAAGGTCATTATTTCATTCTCATTGGTGGAGAAAGTGGTGTTGATGTCCTTTTGAGCAGCATACAAGTTTGTCTGATATGTTATGTGACTGATTATTTGGGCATCAAAGTACCTAATAAAGTACTGAAAAGGCATGTCAATGTAGTCTGGGGCAGCGTGCTGGTATTCAGGAAGGGCTGTGTTGTTCAGGTCAACTTTATGCCAAGTGGTTGGCCTGGGTGCCGACTTGCCAGGCCTTGGCCTCTGGGCTTGTACTGCTGGCTGCACATTATCATCATCATCGTCATCATCATCATCGTTGTCATCCTCACTGTACTCACTGTCCTCACTGTCATTTTCTTGGAGCACTTCCACCACAGGCTGGATCCATTTCCTCCTGGCAGAGGGGTCAGTATCACTACATGGAATGTCCTGGTTGTGGGTGGGTGGGACAAAATCAGGGTCTGCCACATCATCATCATCATCCTCATCATCATCACTGATGGCAGGGTGGGTGGGCACGACAGTATTCTGCTTCTTGGCATAAAACATGCGGGCAGACATTGCCTAAAAAAATATAACAGTTGTTAAAAGGTCACAAACTGACAAAAATCACAATTTTTCACTATTTATAGCTTTAATATTTCTAGAAATCGGTTAAAATTATCCCTGAATTACTATATAGTATTATAAAAACCTTTGGCAACATTTAAACATAATGTTTTTAGTTGTATTGTTTTTTTTAATCAAGAAAATGCTATAAGCATGCAATGTTAGATGCATCGGGCATATGTCCAAAAATGGACACACCTAATGAAATCCCTCTTTTAGGTGAACCGGGCATATGATCAAATATGGTGCCTGCATTTTTCAAGCTGTAATTGTACAAATTTCCACAAGTCCTCCACAAAAAACACATATGTCATTACTAAGCACAACTATTTAACTATAAAATGTGTGAAATTCATCAACTTACCATGGCTAGTTTCGAAGTTTAGTACAGAAATTTACGGGCAGCTCGGTCTCTTTAGCATCTTTTAGCGCCATCAGTGGAAAGAGAAAGTTAGATGGACTCCAGGTCTCTGCTGATTGGTCGAACGCCACAGTCATGTGATCTGTGATGTAGGGTGATCTCTTCTGATTGGCTGAGTAAAGACCACATGGTTCTTGATCTAACTGACGTACAGGAGGGTGGCCATTTGCAAAGTGTGCGGAAATTACCAAAAATAGTCACTCGCCCAATAAAGGGTTAAGTCTGACTGACTTGAAATTTGACATGCAAGTCCAGCTCCATGTAGCTGAAAAAACAATTTGGAGAAATCGGGGGCTTATCATGGGTATGTTTTGCACAGATCTTTAAGGAACATGGTGGCTGATGTCATCAACTGCGGAGGATGAGGGTCAGGGTGGCCGGTTTGGGGCGACAGAGGTTAGACCCCGCAGATTGCAGCTCAATTTAAAATTGATGTGCCTTTAACAAATGCATTAAATGGCCATTGTTTAGCTCTGTAGAGATATTGTTGATGAACGATAGACGTCAGTGCTTAACTCACTGAACACATTGCATTTCCTGTGACTAGCCTACTTCAAAATAAAAGTCAACTCGTGTTTCACCAGGTAAATGCTTTAAGTTAGAAGCTGCAGCAGTCGGATATGTTTGCATTAAAGGTCCCATAATATACTGTTTTTCATCAAGTTCACACAGCTGTCAGAGGTCCAACAGCTCTGTATTCGATATGCATTGCCCCAAACTCATCCGTGGTCCTGAGCAGGCTGTTTCTGTGCCTGCACCTTTAAATGCTAATGAGCTCCATCTGTCAATGCCTATTTAGGGAGCCCTGCCTGCTATGTCACCCTCAGGGAGGGGAAGCCCCTTTGCCTTAGCAGTAGCATGTGCTAATGTTTATGTTGGATGAATATATGTATCGCAATGGCTCGCGGAGATTTTTTCATTCAACCATACCAGTTTGACCCAGAATGGGACCCAGAAGGAGAGGCTCCTGAAGAAGTGCAGACTCTGTGGCTGCAGCAGGATGTTTCAGAATGGTTAGTGTGTCTGTATAATATTAGTTTGTTTGTATGTGTTGTTCCATTTACTACCATGAAGCTAATGGCTGACAGCTAGCAAAAGCTGTGTTTTGATTTTTACAACCAACAACAGAGTACTTTGCGTGTCTAGCTTTGAGCGACGACTTTGTGAAACACTGCTGTCTCACTGCTGGACACACCGAACTTCACCTCAGGGATGAACGCCCCCCTCTCAGATATCTCCTATCACCGCGCGGCGGAGGTTGGCCTATGATAATGACTCTTTTTGTTACGTAACGAAAGGAGCTGAATCTTAACAGCCTGTAGGAGCGCCGTGTTACCAGTGGGTGGGCTGCAGAGACCATGCAGGAATCGCTTGTTTTCCTCATTCTGGGAGTTGACAGGCTCAGGGAGGACCAGCTTATATATGCAGAGACCAGAGAAAATGTGTTTTTTTATGATATGGGACCTTTAATTGGTTGGCAATAGTAGAAAATGAATACGGCACTATCCCAGCAATATGTTTTCTGGTAAAAAGCCCAGTGAAGGCTATTGGGTATTACCGGCATTGTTGTCTTGAACTTGTTAGTCAATGAGAAAACTTTGTCACCATGGCAACCCTAGTTTGATTGGTTTGTCAGATGGATTACACAAAAAACTACAGAGCAGTTTTCCATAATAATCTCACGGTCTTCAAAATCACGTGATAGGGCATTTTGAGACTTGATGAAAAAGTGTGAGTGAGTTCCATTGTGATGTGAATCCTAGATCGGGAAAAAATAGAGATACTGGGCTGTGGAGTTTGATATCGCATTAGGCTTGATTCAATGAAAGCACACTTTCGAGCATGGGCTATATATATATATACAGTCGTGGTCAGAAGTTTAGATACAGTGCATGTTCCTACACTAAATCTCATGCTAAGTTCAAGTTACATAATTGAATCATGAATAAACTAGCATCCAGGAAACCCCAGGATTAATGCTTTTGTGAAATTAAAAGAAAAGGCAAAAATTCCTAATAATTTGAGATTTATTGATATTTCTTTGCAGAACACTGCTTTTTTACTGGGTCATAAGTTTACATACACCTTTGTCTTCAGGGCTTAGTACTTGGTAGCATTTCCATTAACTTTTATAACTTCAGCAAGTCGCTTCGGATAGCCATCAGTGAGCTTCTCACAGTAATCCTTTGGAATTTTTGACCACTCTTCCTGGCAGATTTGGTACAACTCGGTCATATTTGTCGGTCTTCTCTGACGGACTCGTTTCTTCAGTTCACGCCACATATTCTCGATCGGTTTGAGGTCAGGGCTTTGTGAAGGCCACTCCAGTACTTTCACCTTGTTCTGCTGAAACCATTTTGAAACTAATTTTGCTGTATGTTTTGGATCATTGTCCTATTGAAAGATCCAGCTTCGACCAAGCTGCAGAGATCTGGCTGACTTTTTGAGGTTTCCTTGCAATATTTCCAAGTATTGCTCTTTTCTCATGATTCCATTGATCTTCTGGAGTTCACCAGTTCCTGATGCTGCAAAGCAGCCCCACAACATGAGACTTCCTCCACCTTGCTTGACCGTTGGGATGGTATTGTTGGGGTTAAAGGCTTCACCCTATTGCTGGTCACTATGCCCAAACAGTTCAATTTTTGTCTCGTCCGACCACATGACACTCTTCCAGAAGGCTTTATCCTTATGCTGGTACTCTTGCAAACTTCAGCCGAGATTTTCTGTGTCTCTCTTTGAGTAATGGCTTCTTTCTGGCCCGGTACCCTCTTAGCCCATGTCGATGGAGAACTCTCTTGACCGTGGACACTGAGACATTTGTTCCTGAGGCAGCCAATTCATTGCAGATGGCTTTCTTGGTGGTCCTGGGGTTAATTTTCACCTTTCTGACCAAAAGCTTTTCATCTCTTGATGTTAATTTCCATTTCCTTCCAGACCGTGGCATCATGGCTATTCTCCCAAGGTGCTTATATTTGTGGACAATTGTCTGAACAGATGCCCTTGGTACATCAAGCTGCCTTGAAATGGTCCCAAGAGACGAGCCTGACTTATGCAAGGCAACAATTTGCTCCCTGATGTCAAGGCTGTATTCTTTTGACTTTCCCATTGCAAGTCTCGAGTCGAAATGCAGTGTGTGTAAAGTCAACCTGCTTTTATACCCCATAATTTCTACTTTTACACAACATGAATGAACGCCAGACTAAAGGGATGATTCCATGAATGATTGCACAACCTGATTTCAACTAATTTACTGTTAAATAGGCCAGACAAGTGGGTGTATGTAAACTTATGAACCACAAGAATCTGAGGTCATTTGGGGAAATCAACTAAATATCTATCTGAGGTCAAAAATTCACATCTGCCCCATTGGCAGAATAATGAAGACACTATTATTGAATAACCACATATATGTCTTCATACAAATTGGGTGGCAAATTGGGTTAAAGCTGTCTGGAATAGTTTTTGCTTTGGTGTATGTAAACTTCTGACCACGACTGTATGTGCGTGTGTGTGTGTGTGTGTGTGTGTGTGTGTGTGTGTGTGTGTGTGTGTGTATACACACACACACTACTCACAAAAGGTCAGGGTTATTTGGCTTCGGGTGAAATTTCAGGATGAACATAAAATCCACCTTAACCTTTACAGGTGAATTTAATGTGATCTTCTCTAAACTTTTGAATGCACATGTCCAACAGTTCAATGTTTAAGTACTTTCTGCACAACGTAGTGTTCTCTAACAAGAAGCTTAACAGCAAAATACACAACAGGTGTTTGATCCATGAATCAACCAATAAATCTCCCAGTTCAATAAGAATTGGTATTTAAACAGTCCTCCTCATCATGCTGTTCACATTTTGACATCATGAGGCCAAGGCGACACCTAACAAGTGATCAACAGTACCTCGCAATTGCGAGGCTTCAAACAGGATGTTCTCAGACGGAAGTGGCCACTGAGCTTAGAGTGTCACAGAGTGTCATCATCAGGTTGCAACATAGATACAGAGAGACTGGAAGAGTTACAGAAAGGCATAGAAATAGATGTCCATTGGCCACATTCCACACTGATGACCTCTTCCCTGTGAACAGTGCCCTGCGAAACCAGATGATGAATGCCACTCAACTCCAGGCACATTTAAGGGAGGGGAGAGGCACCTCTCACCTCATGTCCGATCATTCGAAACCATTTAAATCAGTGTGGTCTGCGTGCTAGACAACCTGCAAGGGTATCTGACCACACCACCAGGCACAGGCGTCATCGTCTTGCATGGGCCAGGGAGCATTTACAATGGACGAGGGAGCAGTGGACCTCAGTGATGTTCTATGATGAAAGTCTATTCACGTTGAGCAGAAATGATGACCACTAATGATGTTGGAGGCGCCGGGGAGAGCCCTGTGCATCAGCCACTGTTGTCACCAGACGAACCTTTGGTGGTGGTGTGTCTAGTCAATACAGAATTACATTTTGTGAATGGTACAGTGACAAACCCATACTACCTGAATAACATCATTAATCCAGTCATTGTACCCCTGCATGACCAACACAGGTCTAATTTCATCTACATGGACGACAATGCTCAAGCTCATCGAGGTTGCATCATTAGGGAACAGCTGCTGGAGACTGGGGAACCTCAAATGGAGTGGCCTACACTTTCTCCAGACCTGAATCCCACAGAAAATCTATGGGATCAGCTGAGTCGCCATGTTGAGGCTCGTGACTGTGTACCCCGGAACCTCAATGACCTGAGGGCCGCCCTTCAAGAAGAGTGGGATGTCATGCCTCAGCTGACAATAACTCGACTTGTGTCAGCATGAGACATTGTTGTCAAGCTGTAATTGATGCTCAAGGGCACATGACAAGTTATTGAGATGTTGACGTTTTTTGTTGTGGTATACATGCATCAATTTTAAATTGATATATATCCATCCATCCATCCATCCATCCATCTTCTTCCGCTTTATCCGGTACCGGGTCGCGGGGGCAGCTGTCTGAGAAGGGACACCCAGACTTCCCTCACCCCGGACACTTCCTCCAGCTCTTCTGGAAGGATCCCAAGGCGTTCCCAGGCCAGCTGGGCGACATAGTCGCTCCAGCGTGTTCTGGGTCTTCCCTGGGGTCTCCTCCCAGCGGGACATGCCAGGAACACCTCCCGAGGAAGGCGTCCCGGGGGCATCCGAAACAGATGCCCGAGCCACCTCAACTGACTCGATGTGGAGGAGCAACGGCTCTACTCCGAGCTCCTCCCGGGTGACAGAGTTCCTCACCCTATCTCTAAGGGAGCGCCCTGCCACCCTGCGGAGGAAACTCATTTCAGCCGCTTGTATCCGGGATCTTATTCTTTCGGTCATGACCCAAAGTTCATGACCATAGGTGAGGGTAGGAACGTAGATTGACCGGTAAATCGAGAGCTTTGCCTTTCGACTCAGCTCTCTCTTCACCACGACAGACCGGTATAATGACCGCATTACTGTGGCTGCCGCACCGATCCGCCTGTCAGTCTCACGCTCCATCCTTCCCTCACTCGTGAACAAGACCCCAAGATACTTAAACTCCTCCACCTGAGGCAGTAGCTCTCCCCCAACCCGGAGGGGACAAGCCACCTTTTTCCGGTCGAGAACGATGGCCTCGGATTTGGAGGTGCTGATTTTTCATCCCAGCCGCTTCACACTCAGCTGCAAACCGCCCCAGGACATGCTAGAGGTCCCGGCCCGAAGGAGCCAACAAGACCACATCATCCTCGAAAAGCAGAGATGAAATCCTGTGGCTCCCGAACCAGATCCCCTCCGGCCCGTGGCTGCGCCTAGAAATTCTGTCCATAAAAATAATGAACAGAACCGATGACAAAGGGCAGCCCTGCCGGAGTCCAACATGCACCGGGAACAGGTCTGACTTACTGCCGGCAATGCGAACCAAGCTCCTGCTCCGCTCGTACAGGGACCGTACGGCCCTTAACAGAGGGCCCCCGACCTCATACTCTCGGAGCACCTCCCACAGAATGCCACGAGGGACACGGTCGAATGCCTTCTCAAAGTCCACAAAACACATGTGGACTGGTTGGGCAAACTCCCATGAACCCTCGAGCACCCTGCGGAGGGTATGGAGCTGGTCCAGTGTTCCGCGGCCCGGACGAAAATCGCATTGTTCCTCCTGGATCCGAGGTTCGACTATCAGCCAAATTCTCCTCTCCAGTACCCTGGAATAGACTTTCCCAGGGAGGCTGAGGAGTGTGATCCCCCGATAGTTGGAACACACCCTCCGGTCCCCCTTTTTAAATAGGGGGACCACCACCCTGGTCTGCCAGTCCAGAGGCACTGTCCCCGACTGCCATGCAATGTTGCAGAGACGTGTCAACCAAGACAGCCCTACAACATCCAGAGACTTGAGGTGCTCAGGGCGGATCTCATCCACCCCCGGTGCTTTGCCACCGAGGAGCTTCCCAACTACCTCAGTGACTTCGGCTTGGGTGATGAATGAGTCAACCTCTGAGTTCTCAGCCCCTGCTTCCTCTATGGAAGACATGTCAGATTGAGGAGATCCTCGAAGTATTCCTTCCACCACCCGACAATATCCCCAGTCGAGGTCAACAGATCCCCACCCCCACCGTAAAGAGTGTTGGTGGAGAACTGCTTCCCCCTCCTGAGGCGCCGGATGGTTTGCTAGAATTTCCTCGAGGCTGACCGATAGTC